>NC_092229.1:53456430-53511430 GCF_036320965.1 Panulirus ornatus | reverse complement strand
TGACCCGTCGTGGTTCCTGATATCTGGGTCATATAAACAGGCCATTTGATGGTTCCACGACCCGTGTCGTTGACCATTAGCGGCTTCTTGAGCGAAGTGATTATATTTCGTGATGAATAGATATGAATTTTGTCGAAGCTTATCTACATGGTGCATGAATAATCTAATGTTGCAATTTCTCTTTTGTCCTGAGGTTGAAAATGAAACTTTGAAGATTGTAGATATTTTATTAGCCATGTTTATAGACCAGCTGGAAATAAAGCCTCTCTTTCTTTAGTCGAAGTTCAGAAAATAGAAAAGTCAGTTTGAGATAATTTTCTAACGAGTCACAGACTACAGTGCAGTGCGGGCCTTCTGATAGTTACAGCGAACATAATTTACCGAATTGCGTCGTGTGTCGTAATCGACGAATCTCATATCTTACGACGGACAAATATACGTAGATGTCTTACGATACAAGATTTTCGTCATAGAGAGACTGAAGTGTAAAGTATATATGTAAGAAGCCAGTCGCTAACACAGTAATGCATGAGTCGAAGAACTCTGCCGTTGTGCTCATGCTTGCTGCTTCGTGCGGTTGTGAAGCAGCTTCGACGCCCGGCTCCGCTCCTGTCTCAGCCGCTGCCTCTCTCCGTCTCCGTCGCTGCCGCTGCGTCACTCCAGTTTCCGACGCTGTCGCTACAGTATACGTCGATGGATCCCCATCTCCGACACGGTCGGTTCTTCACCGTCATCTTATATATCTTAAATTACATCCGGAAAATTCTGCAGGTGTACATCTCAAACTCATCCATAGATTTAGTAGCAGCGGGTGACCTGTGACCTCCCACTTGACTGATGTCCAAAGTGAAGGTCACAGAGGTCAAAGGTTCAAGTATCAACTATGTTATTACGGTGACTAAAAATTGACATTTAATTGTTTTCCGAACAAGTGCTTCTTTCACTAAATCTTTTCTAACTTTAAAGTGATTCTATGTCATCTAAGACCTTACCATGTTTCAGACGTCGCATTCATATATATATATATATATATATAAATATATATATATATATATATATATATATATATATATATATATATATATATATATATATATATATATATATATAAATGAAATTTCCCTCAGGATGGGGAGAAAAAAACTATGACCCAGGTACATCCTGCGTGTTGTAGAAGAAGACTAAGAGGGTCGGAGACTTTTTACCATCCTTGTGTGTGTGTGTGTGTGTGTGTGTGTGTGTGTGTGTGGTTCTGTACTATGGCTCTCTGCGTGTGGTGGCGACAGGTCGTTGTTGGTAAAGCTAAGCACATTAATGCTCGGAAGGCTGCACCACTCTCACACCTGCCAACAAAAACTTATACCATTGGTTGAGCGAATTTAGTTAATCTAACTTAAATAACAAATTTCCAAAGTATTTGCTTTCTTCTGTTGATTTCTAGTCATAGACTTTTACGTATTTTGAATATGTACTTCTCCTTTTTTACAAATTCTAATTTTTTCGATATGATTATTCTTAGGCGAACATTTTATTCTAATCTTTTTAATAAATCAAAATTTCCCTTTTGATGTATATTTGTTGAAATAATTGATCTTTGAGTCTTTTAGTCTTTTATGTCTTGATATCTTTTGATTTAAACCTTGACACTGAACAGCATCCAGACAATCTTGGTAATGTTTGCAATATCACTCTCATGTCACAGTCACATTCCCAGTGGTAATGTGGCTTTTCTCTAAGTGGAAATCCCGGCCGGTCAGCTAGCCCAAATTAGCTTCGCTGCATATAGTCCTGTATCTATCTACCTGTGTATCTGCATATCTATCTATGTATCTATCTATCGATATCATTTCATATGATGTGTTCCTAATGATCGACAGGATGATCAATTTATTTTGATCTTCTTGCACCCATTTCCATATTATCGTACTGTCTCTTCCGCTCTGCCCATATATATATATATATATATATATATATATATATATATATATATATATATATATATATATATATATATATATAAATCAATTTAAAGAAATCGGTTGATGGTGCTTCATTTTCGTATTGACTGTTATGATATTTTATGGCATCAGGTCACGTTGCACACGATGATGATGATGTATACATCTGGCTTCATAAATGGGTGAGACTCTTCAAGTGTAAGTGAGGCTTGTATGATCATAACCAGCCGGACGATTTGGTGTGGATGAAGGAGATGCGCAAACCTTGTCACATCTATTGGTGTTGGCATATTGCAATATAGGTGAAGCATTGTCTTTATGCTTTTTCCACTGGCGTACTCTTTCAGAAACTATAGAATTAGGACGAATCTCTCATTAAGCAGTGACAAGCGCAAATATTGACTTAGCGACAGTGGTGAGGGCGCGGGCTAGGTGCGTATTTAAATAAGTCGTGAATCAGTCGGCCCATATTTTCAGCAGGGGCGCGCGCGCTGCTCGCGTCGTTAAGATCATTAGCAGATAAAAAAACAAGGTGCTAAATATTTCTCGGACCAACACGCTTACCTATTTTCAAGCTATTTCTAGAATTATAACCTCTAGCGCGAACTAGGAGCCTAGATTATACGCAAGGAAGACGGTGTAATTTCTTGATCGTCTTGAGCCGTAGTGCCTACGTTATATATAGAGGGGAAAGTAATTGAAAAAAAAAGTACAATAAACGGAAAGAAGGAACCCAAGAGGTGGTGAATAAGCCATGGCCGAGGAGGAACAACTATTTTGGGCGGGAAATTCAAATGGAGGGGAGCGCTCGCGCGCGCGCGCGCGCGATAACCTGAGGAAAGGTAAACAAACACAGGAATTCAGAGATGTCTGCCTCGAGGTTGTCACTGGGGAATTATTTCTACCTGAACGATTACTTGATCTGTGGATGCTCGAGTTATCTGTCGTAGTCCATTGCATGTGACTGATATCTATAAATATCATATATCTATTATATATTATATACTATATATCTATTATATATATTTTACAAATGTCATATAGTCATTATATATATATATATATATATATATATATATATATATATATATATATATATATATATATATATATATATATATATATGTGTGTGTGTGTGTGTGTGTGTGTGTGTGTGTGTGTGTGTGTGTGTGTTCAAAAAAAACAGAAATTTTTAATAACTGAAAGGTAGGTAAGAGAGCCTTATACTAAACGATCATCATACTTAACCCTGTACGTTGGCTGTGTTTCCAAGAGTCTTTAGGGCTAATGGGACCGTGTCACGCGATTTTTACTTTTCACTACACAAACATGTTTTTCCTGACTGACTGAACACCAGCACACCAGGATGCTCTTGTGAGTATGTTGCTTCTTATCAAAGACAGTTTTTGGTCTATAATTTCAATAACTGAGATTATTCTTTGGTATGAAGCAGCATCCATGCTGATGATAACACTCTCGTCTTCTGGTGTTCAGTCAGTCAGTCTGTTGAATGTGTGTTCTGTTTCTCACCATAGAAAGTATATCAATTACAATGATGTTAATATTTTTATTTCCATTTTATATTTGTAACAAGAACTGGACTTATGCCAACGTCTTTTGCTTTAAGTCTTTATTTTTCACATTCCGAAGTGTCGATGTTTTTAAATGAAATCTTCCTGTAAATGTTACATCTTTATCGTGCAAAGTTCCTTGTTATCTCATAGGCATTTATCATATATGTATGAAACTCTACTGGTTATCTTAACCTAGTTTAAAAACAGTACTGACATGTGTTCGCTTATTTTCATCTTCCGTTTAGAAAGTTTACGAACCATTTAGAGAAAGAACCCCTCACTTTTTGTTTGTTTCTAACGTAAGCGACATGTCATGGGCAAATAACATGCCAAAACCATGGCAATCTCACGTGAGAAATATGAGAAAAGGAATGATGAGATTAACTAGATCTCCATAAGTTTCTGTTGACCCAACTGTTGAAGCTAGAAAGCTTATAAGCAGAGTTCAAGATAAAAGAATGAAGACAAATTCACAGCTTTGCTCTACGAAGAAAGAAGGATGCATCACAACAGGTTCATCTTCGTGTGACTGATCTTCATACAAAACTGTGGGAAGCAGCCGCCACACGCATGCCACGGGTTGAAGCGTTTGTGACCGGGACAAGCAGTCAACTCACTAGAACTGTGACCAAAATAATACCTGGATAAAAGACAGAAGACATCAACATCACGGTAGATGATAAGTGATACTTGAATAGAGGGTTGGCTGGAGGCAGTACTCAAAGCAAGGATGAAGGCAGACCTTGTGATGTTCATTTGGCAGAGCTTCCAGGAGAGAGTGGAGGACCTGGTAACGCCCAGTATATCATATGCCAAGATTGAATTGTATTGTTCTGAAATTTGATGGCAGGCAAAGAACAATTTCTAAGAAGAGGTATTAGGTAGAAATTGCGTTTTTCGCCAATGAATTTGAATTTGCTACCGCTTTCCATTTCGAGATGTTGCTCAGGTCAGAATTAAGAGAGAAGATATATTCAGTGCGGGGAAAAAAAAGAAATAGATTTTGGAGTGAGTAGCGCATAGAAGGTGAATGAGAGTAAATCATTCATTGAGAGAATGAAGAGAGTAGGGGATAAGACAGAGCCTTGAGCGACTCTGTCGTTGACAGGATACACGGTGAGAATTCACCCAGTCAGCGTCTGCTGGAATAGACCAACTAGAGAGGGAGCCATGCATTAGGGAACAGAGCGAAGCAGAAAAGCCGAAGAAGGTTAGTTCAGAAAACAAAGACTTGTGTCACACCCTGTCAAATGCTCTTGGGTTGTTGTGGACCAGAGCGAAAGGTTCATCAAAATCCCTGATGAATATGCGTAAATAAGCTGGCCTTGATTATTAGTCTTCATAAAAAGCTTATAATGCCTTTAGACTAATTTTTTTCTATAATTCGTCGAAATTTTATGTTAATAGTAATTATGATAATTTTGTGTTGGTATAATCCTAAGGTAATCCATCGTTTTGTTTTAAAGAAGATTCTTATTGAACTGGTTGACATGACTGTGAGATCTCAGTGAAGTATATTATTATCATCATCGTCATTTTCACTATCTCGGGACTCGTTTTATGAAGCGCCTGCAGCTCCAAGGCAGTCTCCCACGTACGAGAGAACGTCCTCGAAGAGGTTCTACTCCTTTCTGTCCATTAACTGTGGGTGATTCAGCCTCACTCATGGTGTAACACTTACAAGCTGGGTCTGGTAACATGGTACAGTCACGTAAAACAACTTTATGATAAGGTCAGCTTAAGCGAAGCTTCCGTTAGGTACAGCGCTGGTGAGCAAATGAAAGCCAAGGTGTTGTTGAAGATGCTGCTGCAAGAGGTATGTGTCTGTGTATGTGAGTGTGCGTGTGTTGTAGATTGCAAGATCTGAGGTGTGTTGTAGGTTGTAACGGTTGAGTTCGAGGGAAACAAACACGAGACAGTGAGTAAAGTGATGAGTTAATAGATTTACAATGATAAAGTTGTTCACATCTGTAGACTGTCTATCATGTCCTAAGTCATGGAACATGTCCACAATGAAAAGATAATTAGATGTATTTAGACTGCATTATGATAGTTATAGAAATAGAAGGAGAAAGAGATAAGAGAGCATTTCCGTATTGCAGGAATGTAGATAGATTTCTATATCAAAACCTCCTTTATACATTATACTATACATAATTCTTTATATTATCTCATATATAATCTTGAATCATTAATTTCCCTCTCGTCATCCAGTTCCATGTCCATATTATTATCTCTGTCCTCAGTTCGTTTTATACTTAGCCTACTCCTTCTATTGCTTGCTTGCTTGCTTTCACAACACACCATCATCACAAGCGCAACACTATCTCCTCCAGGCATCTGTGTAAACTAATGTTTTGCGAGCGGCAACACTACGAGGGTAACGAAGCCACAACTTGTTCAATAATATTTAGCTACGACGAAAGTTTGCCACCATTAACACTGCCAATGGCAGTGTTGTCACACGTCGCTCCCCCTCACGCACGCGCTCAGCAGGCCTTTCTTCTTCCACGTGACGGACCCTTGATGCATATATGGGAACCTGGGGTTTATGTAGACCTGTTGTCAGGGGATTGTGAATTGTTCTCTCTCTCTCTCTCTCTCTCTCTCTCTCTCTCTCTCTCTCTCTCTCTCTCTTTCTCACTGGGCCTGTCCTCCCTTTGTCGTGACGTCATCAACTGGTCCCATAATGCCACAGGCGGGAAACATCTGCCTTTCAGCAGGCGCACGTGGGCTTCCACAGTTGCCAGAGGTAGGCTACTCACGGGGAAAGATGAACATGCTGCGGCTGAACATATAATTTCTGACTTATTCTCCAGATTTTTTTTTAGGGATTAGAAACGTAAACTCTCGTAAATCCGCAAGAAGACAGTAACTATCTCTCGGCAGATTAGCCGAATCTCCTCTGAGCAGCGAATGAAAGTTCTCTCCAATGCCTCATTTCGACACGGGGAGGAAAAAAAAGGCATATGAGATTCGTTCGGCGTCATGGGAAACCCTCCCATATGATACTTCACCAAGGGGTCGAGAATCTGGTGAGATGGGGTGTGCCCAAAGTGCCCCGGGAGCATCTTTTGGTCGTAAGTCGGCGGGAGGTGTTGAAATGCCTCTCCTTCAAGAGCGCCGTATGGAAATGAAGACGTCTCGGCGTGGGCTGGCTCCTTCGGGAGGCTTTGACGTGGGCGAGCTTTTTCGGAGGTCTTGGCGTTTGCTGGCTTTTTCGGCCGTAGCTTGCGTGCCTCTGTAGACCGGAGAGATGACGTCAAAAGAACACACACAAAAACAACGGGAAGAATTTATAATGATAGGACTTCTTAGAAGACGGAAGAATGGATGTGCCTCAGAACTTTGAGCTGCCATGATGCAACCGTAGGGTGCTATGACCTGACCTTTTGAACTTGACCTCTTTTTTGTGTACAGGTCAGTTCAGAAAGGTTGGGCCGATACTACACAAGGAACGGACTGCCTGGTTCAAGATGTGAGTGACCTCAGGCCACCATGCAGACCTCGGCTGTGGTTACGTCAACAGACGCAAGAACGGGACCCGTGACCAGGACGCTTAGACCAACCAGCTTCACCATCACATGAGAACTCCTGCGGCAGACAACCGCACCTCGTGCCCTGGTAACCGCAGGAACACCGCAACTGGACCGCGGTAACCGCAAGAATACCTCCCTCGTGGCCTGCTTACACTAGGGGGTTGTACCTACAGGTGACCAGGAAAGAGGTACCCCATCACTCTCACTAAATCTCTCAACAGAGTGAGTATTGGCCCTGAGGGAGCCTGTGAGACGTGGCCATCTGCCACAGCTCGTCGTAATGCGGGACCTGAGGTAACTGTGTGACCTACCTGAAGGCGATGTTTTAGACCTGTTATTAATGACTTCACAAAGGCTAGCCATGTTAATGAGCAGTTCCAGTCATCCTTATTGACCATCTGATACACTGTACGTGAAAAAAGATTGTTCTCAATAGCTTACATGAGGCTAAGAATTAATTTTTTTTTTTCATGCTACATCTATTTTGATTGTGGAAAGCCATCGCGTTGTTGATTGTCTTTGATATGTAAATGCGCAAGTCCAAACAGCTGGGGAAAGGTGATGAAAGCACTTTGAATCATTTGGCCCGGCTCTTCGAGAGATGCGAAATATATTTATATACACATATTTTTCTTTATCGGCGACTTAAAACACGAGCAAGATCACTTTGGTAAACATATCTAAACACAGTTAATATAAACACGCGTATCTATACGACAACATCCGCGGGCCGTGGGGAGATAGATGTGGGGCTGTGTGGGCTAGTCCGTGTCTGCTGAGAGGATGAGATAAAGAGGCCAGTGCACCCTATTTTCCCTGGTGCACTGCTATAAGAGGACAGTGCACTGTACGCTACCCTGTAATGCATGTATTGATATATCCTCTCCATATATCGTATATAGGAGGTACTAAGCTAAAAGGAACGCGTCATTAACAAGAGCAAGTCTGCCCATTATCATCCCTACATTTTTCAGCTACTCACGACCTGAACTCAGGAACGTCTACACATCTTCCATACATGTTAAACTCGCCTATGCCTTCCCCCGCTTGGTATTCATCCTTACCCATGGTTCAACATGGGTAACTGGAGTAGCTGCAGAAAAAAATTGCATGGAAGATCATCCTCAGACCTTCCTCCTACACCGCCCATCACCACACACACATTGACTCCTTCAACTCGCTCCAACCATCACCTGGATCTCACGCGTCATTTTGAGATGAAGCGTTTGCACGTTCCTCGCCACCATCACCTATCATCCGAGATCCCTCGTCCCCCGAGCTGCAGTGTACCACAAACCACATCATGGAATCCATAAAAATTTGTGCAGATCGTATCAAGAACAGCTTCATCCCGTCTATTGTAAACATCGAACAATGATTGGCATATTACATCATCTTCCATCGTTCTATGAGCGTGAAGACTTTGTTCTTATTTGTCTTATGATATATATTTTCAGCCATTTGGCTGGACACGCATTCAAAATCGCAAATACGCACACATACAAACGTCGAAGAACTTACATTCAGCATGCACTGCGGGAAAAGTAGAATACACTCAGCAGTATATATATATATATATATATATATATATATATATATATATATATATATATATATATATATATATATATATATATATCACACGTTTGAGTTAGAATATAAAAAACATCAAAGAATGAATAAATCACGAAAGAAAATGTGCTGAAAAACTTGGTGAAATCTTTGGTGTAGTTAAGGTAGCAATATCTGGCGCGCGAGTGGTGGGTGGTGACAGATGAGCGGCTCCCTTGAGACCTGGGCTGCTGCGCATGCGGGGGGCGGGGTATAGCCTCACAGGGGCGGAGTTTAGCACCTTAAAGACGGAAGGGAAGTTGTAGTTCTGGTGGAGGATGTGGACCATAAGATACATACATATTCATCGTCACTTACTGGTTTTGAGGAGGGGAGTTTTTCTTTTCTTTTCTAGTCCCTATGGATGTCTTTCCTTGAGGGTAAAAATATAGGTAATGTTTGAGCTATGTGCAGTTTTGTGGGCGATGATCTCTGGCAGGATGTCTTTTTCTTGGGTCCGTTCTGTTAAAAGACTGAAGCACGTGTTTAGTTAGGCTCCTTCTTTTCACTTGATTTAATAAGTATGATCAACTGTGTAAGGTTTTCCCTTAGGAACATAAAGAGATAAACGGAAGATGGGGAATTTAGTATCAAAATGACCTAAAAGAAGAAAAGTGGTGGTGTGGTTACTCATTTTGGTCTGTTCAAAATCTGCAGCCCTTATCAAACCAGCATAATGAAATCATGTTTAGAATTTGGGCTGACGTCTGAGTGGGCATTGTTGTCCTGCAGTTGTTTGGTTGTGCATAAACAGCGAAGTGTGTTGGCGGATTCCACCTACAAGTGGTTTACTCTGCGAGGAAGAAGTCACTTTCGGTGAGGGATGTGTCAGTGAACCATAAGGCGTACAGCTTCGTCGAGGACTTTTTCACTTCAGAGGAGTTCATCATTTCACTGCTTCTGCGTTGAGCGCATCCTTAAAGTTGCATGGGGCCACATGAAAGGGATAACAGGGACTGTAAAATGATAATAGGCATTTTGCCTAAAAAGATGCCTTCTCCCCCCCCCCTCCCCCTCTCTATAAAGACGTTTGAATCCAGCTGTTTGGGTGGGAAACTATTAAGTTATCCATTTGCCATATCATTAACTACAAAGTAATTGTTGTGTCTTGGCTCTCAGAAAGTTGTTAGACTCAAAGATACATATGTAAAATATATACTTGCACCTCGAGCAATATCATTGATAAGTTATCTACTTGGCTTAGTGGTTTTGGAAAGAGCGGTAGTCCTGAGATAAGGGCCTGATTAATAATGATTTTGAGCTGCATTACATATGTGTGTTCTTTATGCTGGGTCACGGTATGATGTATGAATAACACAAGAAAAGATTTCATAAATGAAATATGATGTTGGAAGGACGAAGTGTCAGAACGTTATCAAACAACACTTGGGATGATAACCTGTGGTGAAATCGTCCTTACATGACTTTTGACGTGCATGCATCAAGGAAGCGTCCCCACCTCAATGAACGCCCCTAAGGTGGTAGAATCACCAGTGGAGACATTGTGAGAACAATCCTTTGGAAAACTATCGAGAAAGAAAGTTTCGTTCCATGTCAAACCACAGCAAATGTAAAGCATTTACATGCTGGTAAAAACGAGTTAAAATACTCTCTTACAACTTTGGGTATTTCAAGTCGTTATGATTAACGCCACAAGTATGCGTAGACGTCGAGAAAATGCTCTCCAGCATTTGCAATGATTTGCTCTTGCTCCTTCTGCAAGGATACACTCTTTATGATAACAGCTTGCTGGGAAGCCTAATTTTCCTTGATCTAATTAGCCTTATCAGGCAATTAATCTGTCATGGTAAGCTGAAACCAGCAATTATTTCCCTTCGCTGTAAAGAAATACTTTACTCAGTAAACATATACTTCTGATGAGCGTGTCAGGTTTGGCTCTGATATAATTACTGGGATGTTTGACTTCTCGAGCACGACGGTACAATCCTTATGCACGACAGCACGATGCTCAAACACGACGGTACGGCGATGGAGCACGACGGTACAATCCTTAAGCACGACGGCACGTAACTCTTGGACCTGATAGCCTGACCCCTAAGGTTGAGGTCAAAGGTCAAAACATCATACCCATGAGTCATGACCCCGTTCTCAAGCATCGTATCATCGAATCATACCACCGTGAGCAAGAGATTAATAATCTCCCAGTAGAATCCCTTCTATATAACTTTGGAACCTTTAAAAACTAATCCAATAGTCTATAAACATTACATAATCTCAGGAATCGACACTACAACGCAGTTCTTATAGAAGCAAAACTTAGACCATATACCACCAATTCTACAATCCTGCAAGATCTACAAATCTACAAAGTACATCTGATTGAAACCCTTGTAGAATCATGCAAAGAAGGGCACTAAGAAGGGAGACTGGCTGAACCTCTGTAAGCTCACGAGATCTGATGAAAAAAGTCTTGGACGCAATTCGGCACATTTTGAACCGACGAAAGAACCGGGTTCTGGCGAGCGTGTCTGGTGATGAAGGATGGGCTGATTCATCTTGTCTTTGGTCAGGTCGAAGCTGAACTGGACTAATTAAACATGATGACGGCACTTCTTACCAACAGGTGAAGACTGTGAGTAAAATGGAATATATATAAATATAAAATATATAGATATATGAATATAAAATCATGATGTAGATAATATCATAGCAACCATATGCTACCATACACCTCTTTCCTCTTCTCATCTTTACGTAGAGGAAGAAGTTTCTCTCTCTCTCTCTCTCTCTCTCTCTCTCTCTCTCTCTCTCTCTCTCTCTCTCTCTCTCTCTCTCTCTCTCTCTCTCTCTCTCCGTCGTGCTGTTCCTCCTCTTCCTAAGGTCCTCTTATTTTTACACCCTCCACACGCGCGTATGTGGTAGCAGTTTCCACTCATGCCTTTACCAAGCGACTCACTAAGTTTCTTCCTTTGAAATGAATATGGGATTCAATTAGGATGTTTAATGTCTCCATGTTTGTTTAATATCTTTATTGATGAGGCAGTTAGTTCATGAGGTGCTGGTAAACACTAGAGGGAGACTGGAGCTGAGGTGCAGCTTGAAGCATAGTGGCTCAGGAGGAGGAAAGCTAATATCACTGTAGCTTGATGATAATGCAGCTGTTCCTTGATGATTATACTGTTGTGTTAACTGAATCATAAAAGGAGTTTGGATGTGGAAGAATGTCGCTTTCCTGATTCGTGAGGCAGGATAATGATGGAGTTGTAGTTGGAAATAAAGAAATGCAAGCTAGAATAAGACTTCCATGCTTAAAAGAAAAAAGAATGGGAAATTCAAGTTTACAATCTAATCGGGGAAAAAAAATCTGTAAATTGTGAAAAGGTTTTCAGATGTTGAGAAGTGATACTCATTACTGATAACAAGTGGAAAGAAGATAAGAGTAGAGTAACACTTGGGAGAACACAGGCGCATAGAACATTTATAGATATGAAGCGAGTTAGATCAACGGAGACATGAAATCTGCTTAGTGTGTCGGGAAATATGATAATAGTGGAAAACATATGTCATACTCGTATGAGATCTTAATGATGGCAAACCAGAATACATAAGTAGGTAGAAACACTGGCAAGTAATCTAGAGGAATCATAATGTAGTTGGTTCGTTGTTTGGTCTTTAGGGTCATTAGATATCAGGGTCAATAAAGCCGTTAACGTCCAACCGTATCCACGAAAGCCATGCAATTTTTGAGCACAGTTAGTTTAGGATATCACAAGATGTACTAATGCTTAATTCTGTGGTAGGGCATGAATGTGTAGAACACATTCACGCACTTGGGAAAGTTACATAAGAGAAAATAAAGGACAGGAGGAAGTCAATGTGATGCTCATAGATTTCGGTAAAGGAATGTGGTACAGTGAATGCAAAGGACGAGAAGGGAGTTCTGACAATACTGGTGAGCGGAGTTCCGCAGAGTTGTGTCTTGCCACCGCAGTTGTTTGATATTGTCACCTGGTGAAGCTGTATATGTGGTGGAAGCGGGGTTAGGTAAGAGAAAGTATGGTGTCTTCTGTATGCAGATGATGCTGGTCGGTTGAGCGAGTCAAAAATATGAATAATGGTAGACAGGTAAGATATTTTCGATAAGTATGTAAAAGATACATGTTAGGGGCGTGGGCGACTAAAAAACATCGTACATCTCCCGTGTCTTTTTTGAAATTCATGCATTTGACACTAAGATAAAAACAAAGGAAAATGTAAATCTTCAGGTAAGCCTGTGTCGACACCTTAAAATGTGAGCGTCACAGAAATGTGGATATGTATAAAGAGTGACAACAGAAGCTATATGTCGACTTGCAAGGACGAGAATCTAAACAGTTTGCGATGCCTTGATGAACAGTAGGAAAAAGAAATCACTGAACACGTGCCAAATAGGCATGAGAGAATGCTTGATCCATCTCGCTTGTGTGAAAGCTAAATCTTAGGTTCCCAAACACGTAGAAGGACAAAAAAAAGTAAACAAAACAATAGGAAAAAGAACGAATACTTAAGATAATTGCACATAAAAGAACTCGCTAACTTACACATAAAAAGAACTTTACCTTACACATTTACAACAAGGATCTAGACAATAGCTAGCGCAAAGAAACATGTTCAGTCAAGATATACAGAAGGATGAGGAGAGTAAGACATTATACACTCGTGTGGATGAAAGTGTAGTGTAAGATAGCGAGGCCGAGCGGGAGTCGGCGTGACGTCCTTGGGTGTGATGATTTATAACGACGCTGTTGAAAGTCAGAGGAGAGAGAGAGAGAGAGAGAGAGAGAGAGAGAGAGAGAGAGAGAGAGAGAGAGAGAGAGAGAGAGAGAGAGAGAGAGAGAGAGAGAGAGAGAGAGAGAGAGAGAGAGCAGAATTATGTAAAGGCGCTGCCAGGAGAGATATACAGACACCATTAAAATCCATTAAGTTCCAAACCATGAAAAAAAAATACATATCGTCATTGTGACATATCCTATTAGAGAGGAACGCCTCCCTCCTTCTACATGAGAAGAGACAGAGACGAGAGGAAATATTTTCATTGGACATCCTGTAGTATTGTGACCCTATTTGGCGTTCGTCTTACCCCAGACCCTTCCAGGAACGCCCTGTAGTAGGAGAGGGAGGAGGAGGGTAGAGGGGAGGGGGAAGAACTTCCTGCAGAAGGAAAAGTGATCAGGACTCGTGGAAGAAGAAATCCCGTTGGCGTTGGTCCCCTGTGGCTGTGTGGTGGTAGGTGGGTGTGAGGCTGGTGATTGTATATGGCTTCTTCCCTTCTTCTGTTTGGGTTTATTTTGATTACATATATAATCTCTTTTTCAGTCTATATGGTATTCATTCATTACTTCTTATATCTAGTCTTCTCTTTAACTGTTCCTCTAGTATTCTGCATAAAAGCCGAATATGAATAGTGAGAGAACTGTTGAACAGATTGTGAGGACGAATATTTTCAAATGATTGAAGCGGTGTATGACATGCCATCAAATTTGAGAAAACGTTCTTTATTGCAGAAGTAAAAGAATGAGAGACTTAACCAGAGTCTGTTGCCATGATTCTATCCCCTTCGTTCATCAGATAAGCCGAACGAAGCGAAATAATGAATGGCTTCGTAATGAACTAAGGTTCCCATGCACCAACAGAACCCTGACAGTGAATGATAATGAAGAAGAATCATGATGGTGACATACATACCCTCAGACAAGAGGACCCGACACACAAGCAAACAGTCTTTATCATGTGTAATATTTCCCCTCATATCATGGATGAAACTCGGAAGAAAATACTCATTCTCAGAAGGATTTATGAGCTGCAGGATATCTCGGTAGCTACTAAGGTCCAGAAATCATATTTCGACGGCCAGACACTAAGTGAAAGACGTCACTCGTGGACACTAATGTCTTGAGAGAAAAAAAAAATTAAGTCACATATCTCCCATCACTTTATTGATTACCATACGTCACTTGGAACATGTGTTCCTTGATAACCTCATGTTGTAGACGATGTGCCAGCCAAGACGACACACACGGCAGATTGTCCAACTGTGTTGATAAAGGTTGCTCCTCCACCACGCCATCCCTCCGCCGAGGAGATTGTACAGCTGTGCCACAGTAGTACCAGGATGTAGTTTGCCCTCGTGCCGGCCAGGATGAGACATGATGCCATATCAGCTTCCTAGAGTTCAGTGAATCAGAGGTCTCGTCTGGCGTCACACAGGGGAAGTGCCTTGGACCCGTCATGTGCGGGAAAGGTGGTTTACAAAAAGAAAAAAAAGAAAAAAAGATTAAAGTGGGACGATGTCCCATGTCTTCTCCTGACGGAGATGCATTCGTGAGAAATTGCATCATGGGTTTATATCCTCTGGTGTGCTGGCTGATCCTTTGGTATTAACGGGGTATTAGGGCTTGATGAGGCAGTGTGTCTGTGTTTATCTGGAGTGTGTCTGTGTTTGTCTGTGAGTGTGCGTCTGTGTGTGTTTGTGTGTGTGTCTGTGTGTATGTGTGTGTGTGTGTGTGTGTGTGTGTGTGTGTGTGTGTGTGTGTGTGTGTGTGTGTGTGTGTGTGTATATCTATATACGTGCCGGATATGCATGAAACTCCTTGAGCCTTATTGTTTACCACACGAAACATTCGTTAACTTTAATCCCTTTTTATAGACGTTAATCATTAGGAGTTATTGACGATATGGCCACAGTGATATGGAGGAGTTGAACACTCAGGACCTGAGAGAAACTTGCGTAGAAATTGACAAATCAGTAGAATGAACCGGAGGAGGAGGAGGAGGAGGAGGAGGAGGAGGAGGAGGAGGTGGGGATTGGTGGCTGGCCCTGGGGTACCCAACCAACCCCGACCTACGTCCTGGTGAAGTCATCAGTGGCCTCCCCACCTGACAAATGACACACACTCATCCCTCAAGTCCTTCCACCCCCACCGCTTGCTGCTGCTGCTGTTACTGCTGCTGTTACTGCTGCTGCTGCTGTTACTGCTGCTGCTGCTGCTTGTTTTTCAGCTGATTTTTTTCTCACTCCATCTCCTTCTCTCAGCCTTATTCATATCCCGATTCCCATGCCTTTCCTTCTTAGCTGTCCCTTTTCAATAATGATTTACATATCTCTCATTGTTTCCACATTCATCTCTCTCTCTCTCTCTCTCTCTCTCTCTCTCTCTCTCTCTCCCACTGTGTGGGGTCTACATCACTGCCACTTCCTCATGCGTCACACGTTACCTCATCATTCTCGCCTCATATCTCTTTTTCACACAATCTCGCCACGATCTCTCATGTCTCCCCTCTGTATCTCTCCACTAGACCCCTCCCCTCCCCATCCCCTGTTGGCTGGGTGTCGCAGATAAGAATCAAGAATGCTTAATCGTCTGCTTGGGTCAGCTCTGCATGTGTCCTCTGGGCTGTGTATCGCTCGATTCTGGATACCAATGCTGTGTACTGGTGAGGTGTATGATCCTGTATACTACCCTGGTGGTTGTCTTGTATGGTGCAGTCGTGTAGGTCTTGTATGTTGATACGGCGTATGATCATGATTGATCACTTGTTGGTGTGGGTCACTCACTGTGTGAGGATTTTGTGCAACTATCTTGAAATGTACGTTTAGGTAAACACAAACAAGGAAAACACATACGAATGAGCACGCAGATGCAAAAACACACACACACACTCATCTATATGTAAACAGATACTGAACCAGAGAAAACGATCTCCTTTTCTTTCTTTCTTTCTGTCTGTCTGTCTATCTATGTATTTATCAATCTATCTATCTATCTATCAATCTATTTATCTACCTGTCTATCGATCGGCCTATCTATCAACCTCAATCTCTCAGAGAGAGTAAAGTGATATCTGAAAGAAGGATTGTGATAACATTTTAGGATAATTCTGTCAAAAATCAGTCACTATATCAATGAAAAGGGCATTTGTGTTGTACTCTTTTTGTGTGTGTGCGGCTATTTTCTTTCAGGTGTGTGTTTGTGTGTGTGTGTGTGTGTGTGTGTGTGTGTATGACGGTGCCACCGGACTCCGCCTGGGCGCGGTTACACAAAGCGAATAAAAAGTCACATTTGGCGAGGATGTGTCATTTGAGAGTGCAGTCTCGTCAAAAACTTCCCACTCCAAAGTAGTTCATCCTTTCCCTACTACTGGAAGTAGCGCAACCTCGACCTGCTGGAGCCTCTGGAACGGACTTCTTGGGGAACGCAAAGGTCCTTCCGTAGACACGGGTCTTGGTGCAGTTATGAATAATAAATGTCATATGTGAGTGTGAGATGAGTCGACAGATGATGGTGGATCTAGTGCAGACTGTCTGGACATCCACCTCCACCCTGCCCCAGCTTACTCCACCTTACCTGACTACTAGGTGTGGTTCTTTTCTAACTGCAATTTCGAGGGTTCTCATCCACGACCCAACGTTGTTTTCAACATCACCTTTACTAAGTGCAATTTGGCTAAAGCATCAGATTTGTCGCGCCTTCGTTACCCCTGGAGCACCGCTTACAGGATGAGCATAGAGTGCACAATAAACTTGTCAGGGGACACCTGCACAAATCAATCAGTCCCATGTGTGGTGGCTCATGAACCTCTCCTGGCAGTCTCCACCTATAAAGATATTTTTTGGGGCAGATTAAATGCCTGTGTCCTCACACACTAGGTAATGCCCCCAGTTAATCAATGCCATAACTGCAGTACCAGGTGGAGTCGAAGTCAAAGTGGGTGTTTGGTGTGGTTACCAAGAGGTTCTACATGTGTGATTCGCTAGAAATTAACAGTCCCGTCTGTCTACCCATCTGTGATATATAAAGGAGATGAGATATACTTGTTCTCGTAGGGGGTGACGTAAACAAGTTTTAGGAGCGACCAGCTCATCCTCCACGTCCCACTGGAGTAATTGAGGAGCGTCCGTCATATCCTCCACGTCCCATGGGAAGTCTTTTTAAGGGCATTGTAACTTTGGCTTGTGGTGCACATGAATTCGTTCACTTGGTACCTCTTGCATTAGGTGATCCTGGATGCTTTGGAAAATTGTTGCAATACAGGAGGGAAATGTACAATTCTATGAGGTCAAAATGTTGCAGAGTGTGGTTCATTTATGCCTCTGACCTATTTTCCAGCTTAAAAACGGTTATGATGATTTTGTTGAAGGGTTCTTTAATGCATGCCAAGTTACAGGGTTATGATACAGGAGTTATGGTATTATTACTATTATTATTATTATTATTATTATTATTATTATTATTATTATTATTATTATTATTATTATTATTATTATTATTATTATTATTATGATCATTATTACTATTACTATTATTATTATTATCATTATTATCATTATCATCATTATCATTTTTGTCATGACTATCATTATCATCATTATCATTTTTGTCATGACTATCATTATCATCATTATCATTTTTGTCATGACTATCATTATCATCATTATCATTTTTGTCATGACTATCATTATCATCATTATCATTTTTGTCATGACTATCATTATCATCATTATCATTTTTGTCATGACTATCATTATCATCATTATCATTTTTGTCATGACTATCATTATCATCATTATCATTTTTGTCATGACTATCATTATCATCATTATCATTTTTGTCATGACTATCATTATCATCATTATCATTTTTGTCATGACTATCATTATCATCATTATCATTTTTGTCATGACTATCATTATCATCATTATCATTTTTGTCATGACTATCATTATCATCATTATCATTTTTGTCATGACTATCATTATCATCATTATCATTTTTGTCATGACTATCATTATCATCATTATCATTTTTGTCATGACTATCATTATCATCATTATCATTTTTGTCATGACTATCATTATCATCATTATCATTTTTGTCATGACTATCATTATCATCATTATCATTTTTGTCATGACTATCATTATCATCATTATCATTTTTGTCATGACTATCATTATCATCATTATCATTTTTGTCATGACTATCATTATCATCATTATCATTTTTGTCATGACTATCATTATCATCATTATCATTTTTGTCATGACTATCATTATCATCATTATCATTTTTGTCATGACTATCATTATCATCATTATCATTTTTGTCATGACTATCATTATCATCATTATCATTTTTGTCATGACTATCATTATCATCATTATCATTTTTGTCATGACTATCATTATCATCATTATCATTTTTGTCATGACTATCATTATCATCATTATCATTTTTGTCATGACTATCATTATCATCATTATCATTTTTGTCATGACTATCATTATCATCATTATCATTTTTGTCATGACTATCATTATCATCATTATCATTTTTGTCATGACTATCATTATCATCATTATCATTTTTGTCATGACTATCATTATCATCATTATCATTTTTGTCATGACTATCATTATCATCATTATCATTTTTGTCATGACTATCATTATCATCATTATCATTTTTGTCATGACTATCATTATCATCATTATCATTTTTGTCATGACTATCATTATCATCATTATCATTTTTGTCATGACTATCATTATCATCATTATCATTTTTGTCATGACTATCATTATCATCATTATCATTTTTGTCATGACTATCATTATCATCATTATCATTTTTGTCATGACTATCATTATCATCATTATCATTTTTGTCATGACTATCATTATCATCATTATCATTTTTGTCATGACTATCATTATCATCATTATCATTTTTGTCATGACTATCATTATCATCATTATCATTTTTGTCATGACTATCATTATCATCATTATCATTTTTGTCATGACTATCATTATCATCATTATCATTTTTGTCATGACTATCATTATCATCATTATCATTTTTGTCATGACTATCATTATCATCATTATCATTTTTGTCATGACTATCATTATCATCATTATCATTTTTGTCATGACTATCATTATCATCATTATCATTTTTGTCATGACTATCATTATCATCATTATCATTTTTGTCATGACTATCATTATCATCATTATCATTTTTGTCATGACTATCATTATCATCATTATCATTTTTGTCATGACTATCATTATCATCATTATCATTTTTGTCATGACTATCATTATCATCATTATCATTTTTGTCATGACTATCATTATCATCATTATCATTTTTGTCATGACTATCATTATCATCATTATCATTTTTGTCATGACTATCATTATCATCATTATCATTTTTGTCATGACTATCATTATCATCATTATCATTTTTGTCATGACTATCATTATCATCATTATCATTTTTGTCATGACTATCATTATCATCATTATCATTTTTGTCATGACTATCATTATCATCATTATCATTTTTGTCATGACTATCATTATCATCATTATCATTTTTGTCATGACTATCATTATCATCATTATCATTTTTGTCATGACTATCATTATCATCATTATCATTTTTGTCATGACTATCATTATCATCATTATCATTTTTGTCATGACTATCATTATCATCATTATCATTTTTGTCATGACTATCATTATCATCATTATCATTTTTGTCATGACTATCATTATCATCATTATCATTTTTGTCATGACTATCATTATCATCATTATCATTTTTGTCATGACTATCATTATCATCATTATCATTTTTGTCATGACTATCATTATCATCATTATCATTTTTGTCATGACTATCATTATCATCATTATCATTTTTGTCATGACTATCATTATCATCATTATCATTTTTGTCATGACTATCATTATCATCATTATCATTTTTGTCATGACTATCATTATCATCATTATCATTTTTGTCATGACTATCATTATCATCATTATCATTTTTGTCATGACTATCATTATCATCATTATCATTTTTGTCATGACTATCATTATCATCATTATCATTTTTGTCATGACTATCATTATCATCATTATCATTTTTGTCATGACTATCATTATCATCATTATCATTTTTGTCATGACTATCATTATCATCATTATCATTTTTGTCATGACTATCATTATCATCATTATCATTTTTGTCATGACTATCATTATCATCATTATCATTTTTGTCATGACTATCATTATCATCATTATCATTTTTGTCATGACTATCATTATCATCATTATCATTTGCCCTCTTCTCAGAGATCTGCTGCGCCACCTTCGTTTCTAGCCTCCCTTTCAAGACGGTGGGGCAGTTACAGTCCCACTGTCATTCCCTACACGATCATCTCCCCACACACAAGCTACTCTCCTCAGATATCTAATTTCCAGCACATACGAATGTTTCTGTTCCTTTTGTATTCAAGGTCCGAGACCTCCCATCCACAGGACGCTGTGGGAGGAACACTTTCAGACCTTCCCATCTATTCTGTATCTGACACTGACCTCACCTTCCACACGCTCCACCTTCGGACCACATTCATGGGGGTTCCATCAGGTTCCGAGGTTGCGCTCCACCTGGGGGTAGAGTAAGGTGGGCTCCTCTGGGGGTGAGGAGGTGCTCGAAAGTGCTGTACTCTTCTCCGTCCACTGACGGAAATACAGTACTGTCCAGAGCTACTTCTCATCAGCACATGCAACAGCTTGTAGACAGAAACAGAGAGACAGTAGACAGAAAGAACAAGTTAATACTCTGACGAGACGGTAACATATACAAGCTCCTGTCTCCTTGCGTTTTCTATGTCACATTTGCTTCATTTACGCATAGAAATGTCTTTACCTCAGTTCTATTTTCCTCCTCCTTCTAAGGGTCGACTGTACGTCAGGTTGTGTCTACTTAACGTTGATGATCTACGCTCAAAGGCTTGGGGGAGGAGGGACTCTAGTGATATGTGAGTTCCCCACCACCAGCGTCTCAATGTTACAAAGGGGATGGACAGATTTGTCAGTGTCAGTCCTGTGCCAAGGCTTCGAACCCAAGTAATGAGAATCCAGCATGCAAGCTGCTTAACACAGTAGATGTGTGATTACCCAGCATGGCGCGTGGTTTATGTGTTATCTACAGCATTCTCAACCCCACACACACACACACACACACACACACACACACACACACACACACATATATATATATATATATATATATATATATATATATATATATATATATATATATATATATATAATCCTTTCGTCTCTTAAGAGAGAGAGAGAGAGAGAGAGAGAGAGAGAGAGAGAGAGAGAGAGAGAGAGAGAGAGAGAGAGAGAGAGAGAGAGAGAGAGAGAGAGAGAGAGAGAGAGAGAGAGAGAGAGAGAGAGAGAGAGAGAGAGAGAGAGAGAGCCATATCATGTGCGATACCCCATGGCGTGTCCCTTAGCTCTTAGCAAGATTAAACCAGATACCCTCCTATGTCACCCCCTTATCCTTCCCTCGGCTGGCTAGAACCAGACACTACTATGTCATCCCTTATCTTATCATCTCAACCTCCGCCTCATCCACTTTCCTACTCGGAGTCAAGCTCTTTGCATCCCTTTCTCATGTCTTCTTAACTCCGTCCTGATCTCTTCTCACAACACTTTAGCCCACACTTTTATCGCCCTCTGTAGCATCTTATAATTCACCTTAAGTTAAGGGTCAGCGTTTGGAAGTGTTTAGAACAGCAGTAATAATTGTCTGGCCAACTTGGGAAGGCAGCTGCAGTTTGGCCCCAAGGTTATACCATCGTCTGCTATGGCCGTTAGGGCGGTTGAAGTTTCTCCTCATTACGAAGAGTAGACAGACTTCAGTGAATTATCTTTCATCTCTCGTCCTGAAGCCTTAATTCACTCCATCATTTCTGTAAGAATAAGTAAGAAATGATATCTATAGATTTTTTGTTCCTTTCTTAGCAGCAACAGAGAGAGAGAGAGAGAGAGAGAGAGAGAGAGAGAGAGAGAGAGAGAGAGAGAGAGAGAGAGAGAGAGAGAGAGAGAGAGAGAGAGATCATGATATGAATGAGGTCTTTCACAGACTTTGTCCCGATTCTGTAATGTTCATTCAGAGATCAGACCATCAAATAAAGACATTGTCTCGTTTGATGAATAGTCCTAACTATCTTACACTTTAACTAGGCGACGCAGACGATCATTTAAGCAGTTTCTGATGCAAATGAGCGAGAACTCCACACGCGATACAGATCCTTGACTGTTGCCACCGTAGCGCGAGCCATCTTGCATTAAGGGATGGAGTAGGATGTTTGGTGTTACTTGACTCAGTACATGGGTTCGACTCCCGTCCACAAGCACGGTAGGTCAACAAACTATTTCACAAATTTCTTGAAACCGATCGTTACACACTATACTTATCTCTTCAAATTATTTTCCTTCTCTTCTCAAACTAAAAGAATAACGGTGGTATATCAACGAGTGTAAACATAGGCATGAATATCTTTCAAATGCAAAAATGAATCCTGTATGAAGACATCCATAGACTCTTTAGTTATAATGACGTTAATGTCTATCATATGAGAGGCAGTCATTAAGCCAACATATGTACAACACGCATTAAAAACGTGTATACCGACGTCATACTTTTAACGAAATGACGAGACATTTTATGAATCTCTTTAATGTTCGCTGAGAATGGTACGGGCAACATGGTCATGATCAAGCCTTCTCATTAACGCTATATATATATATATATATATATATATATATCGTAGCCTGAGTCAGGTGCACATATCATTGACCAACTCCTTAGTAGCGGATGAGCAGCTGTGAACCGACTGTCGTAACCAG
Source organism: Panulirus ornatus (assembly GCF_036320965.1). Classification (NCBI taxonomy): domain Eukaryota; kingdom Metazoa; phylum Arthropoda; class Malacostraca; order Decapoda; family Palinuridae; genus Panulirus; species Panulirus ornatus. The sequence goes on along the minus strand of NC_092229.1, from coordinate 53,488,014 downwards.
GATTCGAACCTATGCACTCGACCCTGGGCGGCCCGTGAATGCGTCACGGTCAGGAACGCTAACCACTACACCACGGAGGTCCAATGTGTATGATTCTGAATCTTGTGGTCTGAGGTTCTCAGAGAGACAACATAAAAAATAGGTTATGCGCAAAGTATGGCGACTACTGATGATATTATTAAGGAAAGTGAAGTTCATTAAGGAAAGAGCTAATTAAACCCAGTGGTAAGAAAGGAAAATAAAGTAAATGAAGTTTAAGAAAAACTATTAAAGAATGAGTTTAAAAGGATATGGAAGGACCAAGACAAAAAAGAACGTGTGAAAGGAATGTCACAATGATGATTATCAGACGCAAGACACATAGTGCGTAAGACACATAGTGCGTAAGACACATAGTACGCAAGACTCGTAGTACGCAAGACACGTAGTACGCAAGACGTGTAGTACGCAAGACACGTAGTACGCAAGACGTGTAGTACGCAAGACACGTAGTACGTAAGACTCGTAGTACGCAACACACGTAGTGCGCAAGACACGTAGTGCGCAAGACACGTAGTACGCAAGACACGTAGTGCGCAAGACACGTCGTATGTTTCTGAAAATATGTTTCTGAAAATAAGGATGACTCAAGAGGAGAGCAGAGGCGGTCCTCCTCCTGTGTGGCCAGGAACTGAGGGGATCACTCGAGAGCTTCCTGTGTGTGTGTGTGTGTGTGTGTGTGTGTGTGTGTGTGTGTGTGTGTGTGTGTGTGTGTGTGTGTGACTGGTTTTCTCGTCACTGAGGATTGACACAGAGCCCGGACAGGGCGGCCTCCTGCTGCACCCTAGCTAGTACCAGCACTACCATTAGCAGCAGCAGCTCCCAGATCCGTCTCAGACCCATCATCCATCTCTCCTGAAGGAGTGGCTGAAGGGCGCCATACCTCAGCGAAACCGCCTACAGGCTTTTCCCCACCTTCCTCCTGAAGACGTAGCAGACGGGTGTCAAGCTTGCCAGTCACAGAAGAAGAGTGTGGATAGATAGTAACATAGCGAGACAGACAGACAGACAGACAGATAGATAGATAGATAGATGGATACAGAAAGAAATCATGGTTAAGTAGCATAAGCATATCTGGGTAGGAAGAGGTCCAGAGGGAAGAGGTCATGTTGGCCTGCAGAAACAGAATGATGTCATCGCCGTTGGCACAAGTCAAGGGGAGATGTTACACTGGCCACAACAAGGAACAGCAGCAGTAGCAGCAGCAGCAAAATGTCAAGGTGGATAGAAGTGAAAATAGCAATGCCACGGAAGGCGGAAGAACTAGAGAGAGAGAGAGAGAGAGAGAGAGAGAGAGAGAGAGAGAGAGAGAGAGAGAGAGAGAGAGAGAGAGAGAGAGAGAGAGAGAGAGAGAGAGAGAAGTAAGAACGTTGAGTTACGGATCTAGAAGAAACAGGACATCAAGTTAGGCGAAATAGAAGAAACAAACAACAGATCACTTTCCTTAAGGGAAGTTCAGAACACGATGACGTCACACTGGACGGCAGTAGTGAGGAGACGAGAGGAATGACTGACATCACATGACATCTTGGAAGACACGTGAAGTCTGTTGTTCTTCCGTGAGCAAAGCGACATCATACTCGAAGTAGAGGAGGTTGTTAATGAAGCGTGTGGCCAGCAACGAAGGGGCGTCGCATCACAATGCCTCAAACCCACACGGTCAGCCACACACACATCTACATACATAACCACAGGATTCCTTCCATGTGGGCTTCTGCAGCTTCCAGACTGCTCTGCCATCAGTAGCAGGGGCAGGATGGACTCTTCTAAAATGAAATTACTTTTCTTAAGACTTTACTTTCTTTCATCATCTGACGATGATATAACCTGGCTAGAGTTGCGTCACCAGCGACGTAAACTTAAGTTGGCAGAGTTAGGTAATGTACCGAGGGATTTGGTCTTCCTCAACCACCTTATGGTTCTCTTCAGCCACCATAGCTTCGTCCGGTGCCATGTACACTCACACGTGTCTACATCATTCCATTCCCTTTGGGTTTTGTCTATTCGTGCCCACGGTTCGACGAACTTCATACCCTTAACTATATTCATGTTAGTTTTAACACACTCAGCCAGACTCGAAAACTAGCTTTGTTGTCCCACTCAATTTTGCCGCTGGAGCGCTGGAGCTGTGTCGTCTGAATACAGCTACTGATTTACCCTCCAGATCTCAGCCCCAGAATAGTATATATATATATATATATATATATATATATATATATATATATATATATATATATATATATATATATATATATATCCCTATGAGTCAACGGGGAAATGAAACACAAGTTCTCAAGTGCACTTTCGTGTAATAATCACCTCATCAGGGGAGATACAAGAAAGTAATATAACAATCAGTTGATATACAACGAAGAGACGTAGTTAGGACGCCAACGATCACACAAACAAAAGAGTTCCTACTGTACAGGTCTACATTTCACCTCCGTATCATAGCAACTGAAGAAAGAGGATCTAACCCTCTGCGCGTGGGGTCGCTGCGCAGAAGTGATACCGTTCGTGCTGCGCAGTCATAAAGCTGTCGTTGGTCAAGCTCCCTCTTGTCCCGACGGACAAAAACGGCGAGAGATGCAGATTTCAGACGCGGCACACACACACACACACACACACACACACACACTCACACACATACAGACGGCAGCGCCACGGGCTGAGCGGCGGCAACTCCATGTATCATCATTACCGTGCTGTTCATCTTGCCTAGTGTCGCCTCTTGGTAGTAATTCTTCTTTCTTTTCGTCATAAGGGAAGGGAAGACACTCACCTGTTTGAATTACATTTCTCACTGAAATTAATGATATTTTTGTGTTGTATTCTATTTCTTATATCAAGATACTGAATTACAAAAAAACATTTTGTTGTTCTGCTCTCAATCTTCATATAATTCCTCTTTTCTTTTTCTATTCTTATGTAATCTTTATATATTTAGTGAATATGTGTAGAAAGAAATAGGCTAAGTTAAAAAAGACCGACTAATTAGATTAACTGATTAATTAAGATTTATATAATTATTTTTCTGCGATTACTTAAATTCATTGCGAATTAATGCGACCTAAAAGAGGCACTCATTCATCTGTCATTGTATATTAAGTTTGCGGTAAACATTCTACTAATTTTCTCATCCAGTTTTTCAAAGACTTTTACTGAGAAGTTCTCGTCCAGATTATTTAGTCACGGCTTCACGATTCTTTAGATTTGTTGGTAATTTACATAATTCTCTAGAGTCATTCATTCGTCTGTAATTTCAAATTAGTGTTGCAAATAATCCCTCTATTCATTTTCTTATCAGTTTTTCCTAAGGACTGTACTTAGAAGTTTGTATGTAATAAATTGTTAATGAATTAGGCCACAAGTTGTTCCGTGCTCCGCCGTCTTGTCTTGAACACAACCGAACTATTGTGACTTTCTGAGGCCGAGAAATTTAACTTAGTTATGGTTCAAGTCTGTCTGGCGGTCTACATTTGTACAGTATCATCTTCAAACAAGCTCGAAGGGAATAAAATATATATATATATATATATATATATATATATATATATATATATATATATATATATATATATATATATATTAAGAAGTGTGTCTCTTTATTTGTGACAGTAAGTGGTAATTCGAAGATAATGACACATCTTCATTTTATACAATAAAAAAAGAAGAAAATATTAATGGCAAAAAATTGATTGAGGATCCAAAAAAGCCAAGATAAAGCGATTCACTGCTGGAGTAATTATGTTGACGAGTGATGTACTACACTGAAATGAGTTACAGTTGCAGTGATAACTGATGCTGGACACGATCAGAGTCAAAAGTAACTGTCCATTATGAAAAAAAAAGAAAAGAAAATGTATGTGTCGTAGTCCCATATAGATAGATGGTAAGAATATCTAATAATTAAAAAGACTTTTTTGAGATCGTAATTAGGCCCAGTGGTTGATAGCATCGCAGGAAAGAGCGGCTAATTGCTAATATAATAATGCAAATTAGACATTGGAGCAACAAAGAAGATGAGATACGATGCACGCCCACCACTACCAGGGGCCCAGCTCTCCCTTTACGTTAGCACGACCAGAAGAACCCAGCAGGAATTGTAATTAAAAACCAGCAGAATATAGCAGTGACAGAGCCGCTTCGAGCTCTGATAATATCTATAACGGGTCTCAGCATCACAATGGAATACCGTAAGTTCGAGAGAGAGAGAGAGAGAGAGAGAGAGAGAGAGAGAGAGAGAGAGAGAGAGAGAGAGAGAGAGAGAGAGAGAGAGAGAGAGAGAGAGGATAAAAAGAGATAGACTTAGAGGCAAAAACACACATCAGGAGCAGCATGCAGGGATGAAGAGAATAAGTTCCATTAGTAATCAAATAGTAATGTAATTGGAATATATCTATCTATCTATCTATCTATCTATATATATATATATATATATATATATATATATATATATATATATATATATATATATATATATATATATATATATATATATATATATATATATATATATATATATATATATATATATATATATATATATATATATATATATATATATTATAATCACCAACGTCATCATTGACGTCAACAACCAGGGACAAACCAAGTATCAACAACATAAATGACGTCATTAGTAGTTAGCTATAAGAGCGTCATCAATGACGTCTCTAAATACAGCAGTGATGACAGTCAAGAGTGACATCAATACTCTTACTGTCAACAAGGACGAATTTTGTTAAAACTAAAAGTACAAAACCGACATCAAGAACGCCTTCAACGGTGCCAACGTACATTAACATTAAGGAGAAGACGAAGAAAGAAGAAGAAGAAGAAGAAGAAGAAGAAGAAGATGAAGAAGAAGGAGAAGAAGGTGAAAGAAGGAGAAGAAGAAAGGAGGAGAAGAAGAGGAAAAAGAAGTTGAAGAGGAAGTAGTAGTAGTTGTAGTAGTAGTAGTAGAAGAAGAAGAAGAAGAAGAAGAAGAAGAAGAAGAAGAAGAAGAAGAAGAAGAAGAAGAAGAAGAATTGTTCCAACCCCCACCACCAGCACCAGCACTCATACTCACGATGATAACAGGTCTAAGCAAAAACAAAAAATATGGAGTAGGGAGGCGGGGGAGGGGGAGGGGGGGGGGGTGCACAAAGACAAGATCAAGTCAACTCGCCGGAAGACGTGGCAACAAAGACAACGAAAACTGATAAGTGGAACGAGACACCAAAAAAGCTGCAGGAAAATATTCAACAAAAATAAAGTCAACAAGCATGAATCATAAAGAAGAATTCGCAAAAACAGATCAAGTAACATCTACACACAGGAAGAAAACAACAAATACAGAAGTAGGTAAGACAAGGAATAAGAACATTCATGAAACAAATGACAAAATGATAACAAGAACACTAATGAATCACAACAACACTAACAAAACCAGTCAAAAACAACAACCGGTGGTTCCAACAAGGACACAGCAACAACAGCAACAACAAGACGTTTGAACAAGGCCAGCAACAACAAGAACAAGTAAAAGAGAACTCTACAACGGCGACAACAACACCTCTAACATCAAGAATTTGGAACAAATACACCAGCACCAGTAGCAACAACACCAGCAACCAAACACCAACACGATCCAGAGCTAGCAAGGACACTGTCGGGGGCAATATGTTTGTCTAATCAGGTCTCGCGACTCATCCTTCTCCTACGCTTGCTACACGCGCAAAAACGTGCAAACAAGCAAACAAAAACACTTCCTGGAGCGTTATGGCGCAAGCTCAGAATTTTTGCCTCGTCTGATGACTTTCCCTGACAGACCCTTGCCAAGGCTGTTTGTTTGTACTTGTTCGTCCTTGTCGGCGGCATATTGTAAGGGTCTACAGCAAAGGAAATTTAATAGTAATGATGTCCACTGGCTGGTTAAAACCAGACAGGTAAGGAAGAGTTTGTGATTTAAAACCTTGAAAATCTGACAGTGATGAAGACACGTCTATTCCTAATGCAAAGGTTCGATATATATATATATATATATATATATATATATATATATATATATATATATATATATATATATATATATATATATATATATATATGTGTGTGTTGTGTGTCTGTGTGTGTATGGAAAAGAAATAGATAGATTGTGACACTGCAATATAAGTATGCATCTTCCTCTTCTTTATAATATTTGTTAACAACTCGCATGATCTGACCCCAGCGTGGAGTAATTCTGTCTCAGATGTGGTCATTTACAAGATAATTTATGGCCAGATAAAGCCGACCCCGCGACTATTACGGTCTGTGCGTAAGAAATGCTGTAGCAGTGGTAACGTAAGTCAAGCGAGTAATGGATTATGACTTACTCTAACGTAACTTGTCAGCCAGAATTGTATACTACCGACGGTTTTTACGTCATTCATTCTACAATCGTGGGTGGCTGGTGACGAAGATACGAAAACCTCTCTCGACTGGAGGTTGAAAGGTTTTTAGGCGTTGGGGAATTTGGGATGGGTTTGTTGGGGGGCTTTTGGAGGTGTGGCGAGGAAGAAAGAGGTAAAAGAAAAAAGAATAATATGCCCCAAGATTTGACCCACATCTTCCATCGTTTCCTCGTTCTTACATTATTTGTTATTTTGCACTGAAGACTCACTTTGCATTTCACGTTTTTACTTTATCTTTAACATAGCACTTTCACTGTTAACTCTTGTTAGATGATGTGCTTTACACGCAGGCATGTCTGTAAATTTTCATTTTTGGAGTATGAAAATTATCTTGAACAAGCGCACTTATTACAGAGGGAAACAAGACTTTCTAGGCGTACATAGAAAAAAAGGTGAGAAGCACAAAGGAATAACTTGTGTAAAATAACAAGAGTTAAGATAACAGACAAAAAAGATCTTTAAAAGGTTTCGAAAAAAAAATATGGAGTACGGAACTTATAAGAAAAAAATATAAGAATGAGTGTTATGATTTTGTCGAGTATATGGTAGAAGAGGTGATGACAGTTTGCTATAATTTGCCCTTCAGTGAACCACACACAAAAAGAACACAGTGGCTCTCATTTGTAACCTGTGGTCATTGCGTTCTGTACGCAGTGTTCTGGCCTCATTATCATAATCAATCTTCACTTTTACTGGGCTTCACCCTCACTGGCCTTCGTTCATCTTCATGAGCAAAACCACAGTGGAGATAGATTGCTCTTAGCTGAGTGAATGAAACTGCAATGACGTGGGTGGAGTAATGTATCGTTCTTACTTATGTTTCCACTCTTGTGTAAACTGTCGGCGACGGCCAGCAGATTCTGAATAATGGTCATACAGGCATTTAGCCAGGCATGCACCAAAGATATCACCCGAGTATTACAGGAAGACCCAGAAAATACAGTCATAAGAAATAGAAATAGATTATAGAAGTAGTTTCCAGCCTTTTAAGCATTCTGTACAAACACGAACAAAATTCGTACCCTCAAGAACACTGTAATAACACCCTGCTAAAACGCCAGTGACTGATGCAGGCAGCACAAATACGTATGAATCTTCATATCCACATCTCAGCACCAATCATATGCATCTAAAAACCAACAAGCTAAACTAGATACATATAACTGAATATTTATGACCTCCCAGGTTTGGTCGTGTTCTGTGTATTTAGCTTATGAAACGTCGATCCTGTTGACTAAAAGGTGACACCGGCCGTTTACCAATCTCTCCGCCATTACTGGGCAGTTTTCGTATTTTTTTCCCTTGGGTTACCCAAACCCTCCAGAGATGGTGAGCAATTCAGCGCCAGACGAGTATTTCCCAGAGGAAGAAGTGTACGTTCGATTGTTCGCCAGGCGATCCACCGGCTAAGCCATGTTGACTCCTCTATTTGCATTCTTCGTCTCCTTCCTTCTTTACAAATACAGACGAACATGATACGGTCAAGATCTCGCGCGGGGAATAAGGGAGGCACTTTTATCTCATCTCTACCTACACAAGGTATAGGGATTGGAAAGGTTTTAAGGGAGAACTGTGATACTTTGGCAGAGATCAAAGTTTAACATAGCAACTCGAGACCAGAAAAATAATACATTTTTCTCGAATCAGAAATGATTCCTCGTTTCGAAGAACGATTTATCATTTCTTCCTTTTTTATGGTAATCACCCATCCAAAGCCAAAGAACCATAAACATAAGTCAAAGAGTAAAAGAGAGAGGAAGGAGAGAAAGAGAGAAAGAGAGAGAGAGAGAAATAAAAGATCAAACAAGATGAGATCCCCGCCCTGTAGTACGTCGGGTGAGAGAGACAATTGTTAGCGGATCTTCGTGCGGTATGTTGTCCGACCTGTCACTTGAAGAGTTGGCGCGAAATTCAAATGGTGACTTGCGAGGCGAAGAGAGCGCTGAAGAGGCAACCACACATCACGATCTGCCTTGGTGGCCGAGAGGCAGAGGTGGGGACCCTTAGCGTAGCCAGCGGCAGGTGTGAAGGAGGTAATAAGATGAACGAGATGGAGAAGTTGAGGGAGTACCTGAGGAAGAGAGAGAGAGATAAGATGGAGAAGCGGGAGAGTGAGTGGAAGGTTCAGAAAAAGAGAGAAAAGGAGGTATAACAAGAAAGGAACAGGGAGAGAAATGCGAAGGATAGAAGTAAAGGAGAAAGAGGATCACGAAGTGTGAGTGGCGAAAGAAGAGTAAAGGAGAGAAATAAGGAAAACAGACTAAATCAGTTTGCACATTTGCATTAATAAGAACAAAAGGGATGAGTAGTAAATATAAAAGGAAAACGAACCATAGAGAAAGTAGGATGAGGAATAGAGGGTTAACAGAACCAGAGGACACGATGGGAGCGTGGAACAGTAAGCAAGACGATGGAAAAGATTAAAGGAATATGATGCACATATCAAAGTTTTCTGTGATGAGAGAATATAAGAGACGGCTAAATAAGACGAGGTACAGCACACAAAACTCTAAGTGTAGGAAAGAATAGCCTCGATAAGTACGAGTCAACAGTCAGTCTGAGAGCGTAACGAGGACTGGAGGGAACAGTGTAGCCAGTGAATACATTATACTGAGAGCATCAGGGGAGGAGGAGGAGGAGGAGAGGAGGAGGCTACAGGCAGCTGGTACCATCACCTTGTGTACACTGTGATCACTACTGTGTATACCTAGATAACAGAGCATCACCTGAGGTGAACAGACTCTCTCTCGCACACTATTGTCGCTGACCATTCTGCGAGAACTTGCTAACTAGATGCAAGTGAGGGAACGACAGATTGCTTAAGTAACTGGTGTCGTGCTGTATGTACCTGTTAAGGACAAGATTTTCTCTCGTTGCAGCAGTGGAGGAACATAGTTAATGACTTCCTTTTCCTTGAACTTAACTTCGTGTCACTTTTCCTTCAACTGTGACAAGAACTGAACACAGTGTTCTGACTGTGGTCTGAGTAAGACGTATTCAAAACTGGTGTGTTATATTGCTACTATCTTAAAGAGGATGAGGACTAAGGAAGACAAGGTAGAAGTTGGGGGTTAAGGAAGGTCGGGAAAGAGGACAGATTGTAGCACCGTCAAGAGTAGGGATGCAAGATGCAGGAGGGAGTGATAATGCCAAATAGAGGAAGTGCAAGATACTTGCAAGGAAACGAAGAGAAGAACTAACCTCAGGTGATAAGGCGAAAAGATGAAAGAAGATAGAAGGAAATGAAGAGAAAGAAAAAAAAAGAATTAGTTAACCAAGAATGGAAGGGAGAGGAATTGCAAAAGTGGATTAAGTATGAAGGAGTAGAGGGATATAAAAACGGATGGAAAGGATACGAGAATAACGGAGACAAAAGAGTAAGAGAAAAAAGGGAGAAGAGAGAGTCTCATAAGTGGAAGGTCGTAGATGAAATATGTTCACCTCATTAGGCCTACGAAGAAGCAGGAAAAATGATAGATACAATAAAAGAAATATAGCGAAGGAGGTAGCGAAGAAGTAGTGAATTATGTAAAGAGGTAATTCCGTAAAATCCAACAGAATAACAGATAAGATGATAAAGGAAAACAAAAATGAATGATATCAAAATCCTCCCTCCCCCCCAAAAAAATATGAGTCAATCAACATGGCTTTAGAATCAGTGAATAACGCCAGACAAACAAAATAGATCAACTAAATTAAACTGCGAGGCGTTACTGTAGGAATAAATACAGTAAAGATATATCCCATTTATATGATGATTTATCATTTACGAACAATAAGAAATGCAAAGATAAAACATAATAATAACGGAGGAAACGCAAAGATACTAAACAATAGTTAACAAGAAACCAGACGAGGTGCGATTACAAAAATAAGCAACATGCAAATGAGGAAGTCTATTAAAATCTTGATAAACGAGTAGAGAGGAAAGTCACCAGTAGTGAACCAACAGCAACAGCAGCAGCAGCACTACACTGAGACAATTAAGTGTGTCAACAAGAGGATAGCTTGACGCAATATAACACGTCAGGAACCTGACCCCTGCAGAGGGGACGGGAGGATGGTAGACGAGGTAGCCCGTCAGGGTGGTAGTCAGGCAGGGTGGTAGCCAGGCAGGGTGGTCGTCTGGGAGTGTATTCGTCGCCAGTTCTGTATCACAGATCGTGTCGCCTAGAGTACTCCAGTAGAAACCCAAACCATATTTTTTTTCTCTTTCCTAGAGTTCCCTGCCAGAGAACAGAAACCCTTGTTTTCTCCGTATATTCCTCTGGTAAAATCCAAAACCTTTTCCTGCTTCTATGAATCCTGTGGTGGACGCCAAAACGTTCTCCTTCTTAAAAACGTAGGCTGATATGTCCTGTACCAAGATACGGTGAGCGTTCTAACCTTCTAGCTATCTTCCTGTAGCTCAGACTTCTACATGTTCTTAAATCTGTGAATATCTCTCTAACTTCCATCTTAACTGTCCTGAATCTTTCATTGTTTTCTCTAATCACCAGTATGGCTTAACCAAGTCGACTTTCAACTGTGGTATCAATCTCTGTCTGAATACTGTCTGGTCATACTCTCTGACAGACACTAGGAATTCCTATGTTGTAATCCTGAGATATTTCGAAAGTCTTTGACAAGGTATGGCATCGACGTCTGATCTCCAAACTCCCATCATTTGCCTTTCTTCCCTCACACTGCTCTCTCATCACGAGATGTCTCTAAAGACGAACTGGCTCTGTATCTGCTGATGGATAGGCCTTCCTCTCTCTCCCTATCAATAACGGCTGTCTCTAGGGGTTAATTCTGTCTCCTGCACTATTTCTCCTTCTAATTAAAGAAATCCTTTTCTCTTTCTATTGATACCCAAATGCACCCATACGCCGACGTCTCAACGTTGCCTTCATCCACTTATTTCAAATCTGTTTCATTTTTTCCTCGCTCGATCTTCTGCTCGTGTCTTCACACCTATTTCCACAAACTCAAATTTGGACAGGAACTCCTGGTGGGACGGACACGTCAACACAGTCATTCTAAATGCCTTTTAAACCTAGTATTTGCCCAGCTGTCCTTCCAGTATTCCTCGCAACTCTCTCATCTCCTTTAATCAACGGTTCTTCAGTTCCACCACTTAACAAAATAAACATACTTTGCATCATCATGACATCTAACCATCCTTGGAAACCACACATTAAGCAAATAATTACGTCTGCCTCTAGGAACGTACAGTCTTGTTCATATGCCACAGATTTCTTGTTCAAAACAGTTGCTCCGGTTAACAAAAGGGACTGGTTCACCCTCACGCGTGTTGAGGTTTCAGCTCTACATACTTGATTGAGTCGAGTCCAAAGCAATCCGACTTATCAGCTCCCCTTTCATATCACAAAATAGATGCACTTGCCCTGAACTACAGTTATGATTCTCTTTCCTTCTGTAAATAACACCCTGATTTCTGCTTCCACGACTTAGCTGTTTATGTCCCCACCATCAGCTACACCAAATGATATTCGGCAAACCACTGCGTCACAGGAGTACTGTGTGGCCCTTGGCAACTCTAACGTTGGCCGTTGCGATGTCTGTTTCTTTCCCTGCACTGCTAAGCTTTGGAACTCTTTACACTTTACTGCCATACCCTAACAAGTATGAGCTGACCCTTCTGAAAACGTAGATTTTATCACTTCCTTGAAAAGTCACTGGTGATATCCCCACTTCTTTCCTAACTTCTCTATATCTATGATATTTTTTCATATATCTAAGGCTTGGCCTCAGTGTGAATCTTTGTTTCTAACTGGAGCCGAAGATTTAACAAAGATAGACTTCTGGTGATGGAATCTGTCTTTTGGTTTTATCCTTTATATCTTGTTTGATATCAGATTGTCTCTTCTTACTTGTATATTTCTATATCTGCTCTAGATTTCTCTCTCTGTCTCTCTTTCTCTCTCTCTCTCTCTCTCTCTCTCTCTCTCTCTCTCTCTCTCTCTCTCTCTCTCTCTCTCTCTCTCTCTCTCTCTCTCTCCAGCAAAATCACCAGGGTCAATATCCACACCTAATTACGTTCCCATTTATTTTTTTTTCATTTGAGGTGTCGAGAGATTGTATCAATAAAAAAATGTCGAGATGCATATTCAGTTCATTAATGATATTCAAGTTCAGTTATCCCTGCCTGTTGTCTTGAAAGTAACACAGATCATGAACTGCTCACGGAGATAGGCTGTCTAGATTGTATATATAAATTGCAATATGTAAATGTGATATCCAAATGAATGCTGAAAAGTAATCCAGGTCCACAGGAAGACACATTAACAGAATTAGTCTCACGAGCAGATAGGAAGCAGATGAACGCACTCTGAGTGAAGGCCACACACTCTAAGCTAGAGAACAGACACTCTCTGTCAGACAGACTTAGGGATACATAGAGCCTTATGCAATATTCCCTGGCAAGGCATACATAAACACATAACAATACATACAAAGAGGCACTGTATACATAAATATAACACACATGCGGACATACACACACAGTTTAAGAGATCGGGGTCTCGGGGTCTCGGGGTGTCGGGGTCTCGGAGTCTCGGAGTATCAGGGTCTCGGGGTCTCGGAGTCTCGAAGTCTCGGGGTCTTGGAGTCTCGTGGTCTCACGAGTATAAATCTTCCTCCCAGTACAGCACATATATGTAATGAATCACATATATTCATTCACATAAATCACACATATTGAAGAGACTCTCAACACCAGTAAATATAGGGTAACATATATAACAGTATCTAAACGTAATCAGTTGCTTTCTTGATAGCAAACAGAATCAGCAGTGGAACAATAGTAGCAACAGAAGAAGAAGAAACAGTAATCAAACAGCAGTGGTTCCACAACGGGACAAGAGACCATCGGGAAAACAAGCAGCAACAGCTGACACATCAAGAGAGGCAGCAGCAACAGAAGTAACAACAACAGAAACAACAGGAGCAGGAGCAACAGCTACAGTAAGGGCAGGGGTAACTACAGAAACAGTAGCGAGAATAGAACTATCAACACTAATAACAGAGCGGCTCCGCGACTAGTTAAAACCAATGGCGATATATATATGTATATACATTCTGCAGTAAAGCCAGAGCTCATAGACTTAGCTTATAATTCGTAAGTAATGAGGGGGTGGTTAAGTCTCGAGATAAGGTGGAGTAGTCTGGGGTGGGGTGGTGACCCTGGACGATGGACAGAACTCACAGACGGGCTTCCCTGTCTGTCACACACACACACACACACACACACACACACACACACACACACACACACACACACACACACACACACACACTTGTAGGGACAGACGACTCGTTTTCTTAGCACCCAGATTGAGAGAGAGGTTCTCTCACATTCCTAGGCATTACTTGTAATATGCGGCATCGTTCTCTAATGTCTCTCTGCAGATGTGTGGAGACGAAGGAAAGAGTTTAATTCTCTCTGATTTAATTACACGATTTCTCATTTGTCATCATATCACCGACCAAAGACGAGAGAGAAGAACGGAGTGAAGGAAGATTTGGTACATAAGGGACATTTAGGAGGGCGAGAGGCGTATATTGGTATAAAAAGAATTGGATTGATGTGGTATATGGGGAGCGACGTGTTCTTAACGGGCTGAACCAAGGCGTTCGAAGAGATTAAGATAAACCATGGAGCAGTCAGGGGATCGGCTGTGGATGGTGAACTCTGTTTTTTTTTAGATTATACTTGACAGCTAGTGAGTGGATGTGTACGAGGCAGGCCATTAGTTCTCTGCTCCTGACGTTACCTCGCTAAAGCGAGTAAGACAATTAAGTATAAGAGATCATGGAGAAGGAGGAGGGGAGAAAGATTACTAACTACGCATCTCTTGAATTTTGGAGATGTGCCGCCCTGTCAGAGGAGGTTAGAGATATGTTGTAGTCTGTGGTGCTCATGTTATAGAAACAGAAGGAGGAAGAGACAATGAAGGAAGAACACTGACCACATGGGTAGCAGCGGCAGGCAAGGAGCAGGAGCAGGAGCAGGAGCAGGAGTAGGAGCAGGAGCAGGAGTAGGAGCAGGAGCAGGAGCAGGAGAAGGAGCAGGAGCAGGAGCAGGAGCAGGAGCAGGAGCAGGAGCAGGAGCAGGAGAAGGAGAAGGAGCAGGAGCAGGAGCAGGAGTAGGAGCAGGAGCAGGAGCAGGAGAAGGAACAGGAGCAGGAGCAGGAGCAGGAGCAGGAGCAGGAGCAGGAGCAGTAACAGCAGGGCAGGGGAGGGCAGGCAGGCAGCAAGGAGGGTTGTTAATGCCATCACGCTGTGATTAACGAGAGCTTCTCCTCTAGGGTCCACCCTGCCTCCCGTTTTCTTCACTAATGTGTTTCTCCACTGGGGGAACATCAGTCTGTCTTGCTTGTCTCCCTGACGTCCTCTTGCGAGGGAGCTGATGAGGGAGGAGAAAGAAGGGAGGGCGGACGGGGAGGAAGATAGGAGGGAGGGAGGTGATGATAGGGGAGATGGGTGGCTGTGAGAGACGGAGGAGAAAGATCGAGTGAGAGGAAGGACCAAACTTTGTTACGCAAGTTGGGCGACCTTACCTTATTTACCTCGACCGAGATTATGTGAAATTAGTCAAGTGAAGAGCGAGCTTATCACCTACTGCACACTCCTCTTACACACACACACACACACATACATACATACATAATATATATATATATATATATATATATATATATATATATATATATATATATATATATATATATATATATATATATATATATATATATATATATATATATATATATATATATATATATATATATATATATATATATATATATATATAATTCTTTTCTCAGTGAGTAACTGTATATTTTTAAAACTTGTCCCAGATATGGCCCAGGGCAAGTCTGCCTTCGTACATAAGTATGTGCATACGTCACGACTAATGTGGTCGCAAGATATAAAGGATAATCCTTCTATTGCCACAAATGTACGATAACTTCTACCTAATAATCAAGCTTATCTGTAACTGAGTTCGAACTATATCTAAGCTTCGTATGGAGAAAAATCACTCCATCTTTTCGAAAATACAGAGAGGAAAGATGAGACTGTACTGATGTGTGTGTGTGTGTGTGTGTGTGTGTGTGTGTGTGTGTGTGTGTGTGTGTGTGTGTGTGTGTGGAGGGAGAAGACACCATTCTGACTGACACGTTATTGACCATATTGCTGTTGCTGCTGTTGGCTCTTAAAAGGCGAGGACCATCAGAGAGAAGACCTTATCATCATCACTACCACCACCAGCAGCTGATGATCTCAGGACGGGGAGTACATGGTTCTTCAATTTACACTTCCTTGTTTTCAGACCCACGAGACTATTTGGTCCTGGCAGCAGCAGCAGCAGCAGTGGAGGAGGAGGAGGAGGAGGTTAAGGATATTTCCTGTTGAGCGTTCCCACAAGGTCCTCCTGGCGTCAGTGTTTCTGGCGCACGTTTATCATGGGTCACATCTCTGCCATAGAACCATCCGTCTTCGTCAGATAGATGAAGATTATTCGCTACTTCGTTACTATAATGAGTGTTTCTTAGATTATAGATTAACTACGTGTATAATTACCTATCTATGATTATCTATTTGCAGTGCATAGGGAGGGATCTTCAACGCGCGTGGGCCCCCCATCCCTTGAACATTCATTACCATCATTAATTTTTCAAAGTTATGCATGCTGTCTGCATTAACCATCTCCTTAGTCATTCTGTTCCATTTATCCACCACTCTTATACCATAAAAGCATTTCCTGACATTTCTCTTAACTGCTTAATTTCATGTTTTCCTCTGGTTGTTTCATCCCCACATCTCTAACAGAACTGTTCGCTGACTACGTCATCAATCTGTTTTTACAGATTTAAAGGTTGTGATCAGGTCACTCCTTGCTTTCCTTTGAACCTTCTCTATTAGCTCTTTGTGCTTTCTTAGGTACAGTGACCAAACCTGAAGATGCATATTCTAGTTTTGGTCTTATGTAAGATAAGGGCATCTTTGCTGGATATTTCCTTACTCACGAACTTGAAGGAAATTCTAATATTTGCTTGCGGTCGGTCGGTCTCCTGTACTATTTTCCCTAACCTGGTGATAGGTTAGGGACGATGTCGACTCCCAAATCATGCTTATTTCCTCCTTTGTAAGGAGCTATCCTTTTGCTCTCTATGACAATCGTTCTGAGTATCTTACAGACCACACTAGTCAGGAAAACCTCATCCTTTCGATCGTCTTCCTATAGACAGGTGAGACGCTTGCCCTCTTACACTCCGTTGAGACTTTGCCTTTTCTGTGATATCTAATTCTTTTTTTCACTGACATCTCGAGCAACAGTTGAAGTGGTTTGTCAAGCGCATCTGCGCACATCTTCATGAGCCTTGGTATCGCCTGGAACCTTTCGTATTCGATTCATGTAATCTCTAGATATTTCAGAGTTTTCCAGTACCTCAATCCCATTCCATCACACTGTTCATGAGGCTGCAATGTCTTCCACTGTGAAAACACTTCTGAACATGTTATTCAGTTCCTCGCATACCCTTACATCATCCTGTACAATTCCCTTTGAATCCCTTAGCCTGATCGCCTGTTCTTTAACCAACAATTTACTTATAATGAATTTGAGGAAAAGCTTTGGATTATCTTCTTCCTTGTCCACAATTCTCTTTTCAGAATTTCTCTGTTTCTCTTTTCTTATCTTACTTGTATATTAGTTTCTTTCTCTCTCTTATCTTCTAATTGCTGGCTGGCTGGAGATTCGCCATTGGTCACAAGATAAGCTGGACCCACTCTGTCTATCCTGGAATGGAACGCCTACCTGGCTGTAAAACTGTGAGGAATACAAGAGATCACCTGCCTGGTTGAGGCAGGTGGAAAAATTGATATAAGGGTGACCGGTGCAAGGGTGTCCGGTGCCAGGGATGGCCAATGCCAGGGGTGTCCAGCGCCAGGGGTGTCCAGCGCCAGAGGTGTCCAGTGCCAGGGGTGTCCAGTGCCAGGGGTGTCCAGTGCCAGGGGTAGCCAGTGCCGTGGGTGGGCGGAACCGTCCGTGGCCACCATTGTTTCCTCTGGACCAAAGAGCGGCCAAAGACAACACTGGCGGCTGGGTCGAGTCCCTCATATTGGCCGCCATCGACCACTGCTGAACCTACTGAAAAAATATACAGTGTTTCATCTGCCGCAGCCAATATGAACGGTTCCCATCATTTTCTTTTTGTTACGAGACTCGATATATCAATACAGTAGACTGTATGGCTGATCTCATTACTGTATCTGCTTCGTCTGATCCGTTGTATACGTTTTAATATCAGTTTATGATTCATATATATTCTTCTTTTACTGGAGCTAACAGACACTGAAGTTCTTTTATTCTGTACTTCCGTCCATGTTTTACACATTTTCTATCAGTCTCTATTCTCTTCTCTTCTTTCATGCCTCTATCTTCTTCATTTTCCTTTCTAGTTCTTCAATGCCTTCGTTTTCCATTCCATTACTCCATTATTTTCAACGCTCATATTTCATCTCTGCCATTTCCTTTTCTATGTACCGTTCGCTTTTTGTTCCCTGTCCTTCTTCTGCTTCTCTCTTACCTACCTTTCCTACTCCCTCAACACAACCCGTCTCCTTCCTACATATTTATCATTCGCCCGTATATATATCTTTCGTCCCATGAGGAAAGAAAAGGGGGAGAGAGGGAGGGAACGAAGGAATGAGGGAGAGTGAGGGAGGGAGTGAAGGTGGGAGGGAGCAAGGGAGGGAAGGAACGTGCCTCACAAATTTCCATCAGATGGTCTTTGACGACAATGGAGAATATTTGGTCAATAAACATGCGAGCTGCAGTACCCAATATGCCTCCCTCTGCCGGGCATTATGGACATTACTGAACCCATCCCGCACCATGCTGGCGCGACCATGGACATTTTAGGTCATAAAGCTCTGATGTCTGACCGTCTTCAGTCACAAC
Source organism: Panulirus ornatus (assembly GCF_036320965.1). Taxonomy (NCBI): domain Eukaryota; kingdom Metazoa; phylum Arthropoda; class Malacostraca; order Decapoda; family Palinuridae; genus Panulirus; species Panulirus ornatus. The sequence continues at coordinate 53,469,567 of NC_092229.1, read as the reverse complement.
CTGGACATCTTAGAATATGGCTACAAGATTTTGTGTTACGTTTGTACATTACTGGCTGAAAATATTTTAAGCATGATTAGTTAAACTCGGATATTCTAGTAATTCTGAATCAAGCTGGATATTCTTACCAATACCTTGACATATTGCCTTATACCTGTTATATTTTGAGACTATATTTTAGGATCCATAAAATCTCTATGACCCTCTCTTTCTCTGTGGAAGAAGGAAGCCAGAACATTTAGCGTGGCACTCCTAAGTCACGGTGAGGCAGTGTGGTTACTCCTTGGCCGCGGTGTGGTAGTGTGGCGCTCCTTGGTCAGGGTCTTGGAGTAAGGCAATCAAAGCAATAAACAAGAATTCAAATATCAACAGACCACTCGATCCTAAGGAGGCTGTCGGTGATGATGGAAGAGAACAGAAACTCAGGGTGACCAAAACTGAACACAATATTCAAGATGGGGACACACTAGTGAGATGCAAAGAGTGAGGATTATTTCTCCACGATAAAATTTCGGAAGTCTTGCTTGTGATTCCAAGAACTTTCCAAGAATCCAAGAACTGCTTCCGTGCACTGTTTACTTCGCTTTCGGTCACCAGAGATCATTACTCTCAAGTCTTTTTTCCCCCATTTGGATTTTGTAGCATAACAGTGAAATGTCTTTCAAGCCATCATGTACTTTCCATGCTGTGAAACTCCTTCATTTCCTCCAGTGCAGGTTGGAGGTTGATCATACCAACAACATTTGAAGCTCAGGAAATCGTATTTGACTCTTGTGTTATGAGTGAATTCGAAGAACCTGCCTCTCAGCTCATGAACAAACTAAACCTTTGATTTCGACGGTACGACCCTTGAGCACGACGGTACAACCCTTAAGCACAACCGTACGACTCTTGGGTATGATTGTTTGGCCAACATATCTATAGGTCTAGTTGTTCGTGCGCAAGGAACTCGGAGTATTTTTCTCTCTGAACCTAAGTATCCCTTAGCAGTGTGGTACAAGTGGATATCGGTGATCCATTCTAATGCACTTAGGATCCACTGCATCTCTCTTTCGTCAGCGACACTTCCTCACCCACTTAGTACGATCGGGCTCCAAGAGAGTGGAGACGCATGTTTGATTCCAGACAATCTGTCCGCCAGTCTTCCATCGCTGGATGGTGATAGCGTGTAACGGCTTCACAGATCCAGTGGTGAAGATCGTGAATGCTGTCAGTGTTACGACAACGATCCAGGGACAATTTAAGTCCACGTTATTTCTCCCGTCTAGTCATTTCCAGTTCGCACATACCCTGAATTACCCCTTTTCAGTCAGTTCCTGTCCACCCATCTACTGAAGTACCCCTTTCCAGTCAGTTCCAGTCCACATATACTCTGAAGTACCTCCTTCAGGTCATTTCCAGTCCAAACATAACCTAAATTACTCCTCTCCAGTCAGTTCCTGCTCACGCATAAGCTGAAGTACCCTTTTCCAGTCAGTTCCAGTCTATGTATACTCTGAAGTACTCCATTCAGATCAGTTCCAATTCACACATACCCTAAAGTACCCTTTTCCAGTCAGTTCCAGTCCACACAAACAATGAAGTAACCCCTTCCAGTCAGTTCCATTCCACGACTCTTGTCCAGAGCGTGTGAGTGGACTAAAATACCTCCCCCTACCCCCAAGCGTCCACCGGCCGGCCACACTCTTGTTCCTCCCCGGCTAAATGAGCCAGGATCGAACGTGCCTCATTGGCTGGCTTATCTCGAGGGCCCGGGGTGAGAGGCCGCCGATCCTCGCCTCTGATTGGCTGGCTTATGAGAAGGGCTGGGAAGGAGAGGCTCTCCAGCCTCCAATACGTCATTTCCCGTCCTGGAAGCTGACGTGGAGTGTCTTCCGGTCTCCTCGCTTCTCATGGTGCTTGCTGAATGGCCACACGAACACCAGCTCTCTGTATTATATGCTCAACTTGATGCGAACTTTGTACTCATGAATAGTGAACTTAAAAACGATCTTACTATACATAAAAAGCGAACTAATGCATATATATATATATATATATATATATATATATATATATATATATATATATATATATATATATATATATATATATATATATATATATACAAATATATATATATTCGCCTGTGTGTTAATTACGTTACCATTCTTCTAATTGCTATAAGATATTCGAGCATACTTTGAATGATCTACGACTCATAATCTATCTGCACATACTGTTTATAATCGTGGAAAACTCCATATAATAACAAGCGTGTGTAGAGTATGTAGTCTTAGAATTATCTTCACCACACGAAAAAGGTGTTAAAGATTTATCGGTTGGTGGATGTAGATTACATTGACGGCCTTAATGACCCTGGCAGTTGATAGGTCTAAAGCCCAAACGACAAACAAACGAAGATTTTGGAACCATGAAACATCTCTAGATTAAGATCTTCTATATCGTTCATATGATATGGTACCAAGGTATCAGATATGGACAAATTGAAATCTTAGAAATCTTAGGAATCTCATATTCTACCGTTGCCAGTAAGCAAGATACAGGAGAAGAAATCTTCACATAGTTATACAATGATCAGGTGACAAACACTGGATATAAAAAGCAAGACACATACTGAAATATGACACGTGACCAACAACAAAAAAGAATGGATTCTTGAACAACGGAATAATCAAATAGTAGGAAAGGTAATAATCAAGTAATCATATTGCAGAATACATTCTCTTAATGTACGCGTAAATCGCTGATATCTTGAATATTGGTCATATCAAAGAGTATTCGAATGTTTGTTTACATATAGCTTTGTATGTCAACAGAGCCATGGGTACAGTGTATGTGTATATGGCCTTAGCGTTATCTTGAACGCCCGAATGTGTTCTTTTATTTTCGATTGGTCGTTAAAACTTGCTGTTGATGGCCTTAACGACCCTGGTAGTTAATAAGCCTCAGTCCCAACCAACCAACCAACCGTTGGTAGCATAACACAGCATCATGTGCAGCAACAACAGTAGCACAACAGTAGCGGAGGCAGGGCCCAGAACATACTGAGAATATAACATTTATCTTCACTAGAGTCAGGGTGGGCAGTCTGCGCGGAGGTGACCAGTGGAGCATGTCTGTGCGCATCACTCATCGTGACGTCACCTGGTTTGCAGTGTCAACAATGGCCGGACCCGAGACCGCAGGGAGCGAACCCCGCGCCTCTCCCGCTGCTTATGGCGGGTCCTGGAGCCCGAGGAGCGATTAAATGCGTGTGTTTAGTGTTGAGTGAGTTTGCTATGTAATTAATGAATGATTAATAGGAGGCTTGAGGTGTTGGTGAGCGGAGGTAATGCTACTTACCTCTACCTGCTGGAGGGATTGGAGGAGGCAGGAACGCACGAGAAGGCTGGCTGGGTGGTGGTGGATGGCAACGAAGAATAAGAAGGAATAAGAGATGGAGGAGGAAGGAAAATGTAAGGATGAAGGAAAAGAAAGACTAAGAAAGAGAGAGAGAGAGAAAATAAGACAACTGTGAGGAAAGTTACATGAAATATGAATTTGGAAGCTAAGAATTATTTGTTGGTCAAGACATACCAGAGAATGTCTCGATAAATGTAAAGTTTAACTTTATATTAAAAGAATCCTCATGAGGAACTAACTCTTTTTTTTATTTAGTGGAAAAATCTAACAAATTCGTACTGAAAAGTTACGAAATTTACGCTCAGTTTGTCTTACGAAAAAAGAAAACACACATATCTCAAAATGGCAGTGTTGACCCACCCAAAACTCGAAGTGTTCAGTCATGCTCTATCTACATCACTCTCGTGGTGGATATCCTGAATGCGGCTTCTGTTTGTCTTCGTAGGTCCGTTCCCTTGTTAATCCCACCACCCAACTATTTACCTCGCCTCTCACTCCCTCTCCCTACTCTCACTGGAACTCTTTTGAGACCTCTGGCTACTCCAACTCTCGCCACTCTCACAATACAGACTTTAAGAGGAGAGGAGAATGGACAGGAGTGCGGGAAGGATGGAGAGGTGTGAGTGAGTACCTGATGGTGGGTGGTTCGAAAGCGGTGGACGTGATACAGTAACCTCACTTAACTGCGTCTCCAAGCAGCCACTGCCCACCATCGTCTCCCTTCCCAATATGAAAATATTAAATGAATAACAAATAATAGATATCTTTATCTATCTGATCACTATGGATCTTTTTTTGTTGTTGTTTGAAGCCGACGAATGAATCATCTGGAGGACAAGTCAAACCTCACACTTGTCCTTCGCGATGATTGAACTCCATCGCTACCAGATATGTACAACGATTTGCTAAAACCATACTATTGTCTTTAGTGGATAATTTCCACTTAAAGTATCGCTACAACGAAGCTTACATGCCAAAGTTACCAGATCTATTCGACAAATGAACTCCATCTTTACCAGACCTACAGAGTGATCGTATTCCGTAGTTACGAGCTAGCTGTAAGTTTCATCGTTGCCACGTTTCGTTTTCATCGTTCTGGGCCACATCTATCTATACGACGTGTCTACGTCATCGTCGCCAGGTCTGTACGACGTTTCTGACTCACTGTTGTCAGATCTCTCGACGTTTCGAGTTCATATATGCCACATCTGTACCTACGGTGGGTTCTCATCGTCCAGCCAGCCACCTAGCTAACCAGACAACCACTCAGCCAGCCAACGAACCAGTCAGCCACTCATTCAGCCAACGAACCAGTCAGCTAGTCGGCCATCTATCCAGCCAGCCAGCCAGCCAGCCAGGGAGCCAGGGTGATGGATCAGCTGGGTGAAGGAGGGTAAACACCACAGTGTTGGGGAGGCCGAGGTACCTTGTGAACGATCGCTTGTCGCTGGTCGGGAAGTCGGTGTCATTTGTCATAATGTATCGACGAGGCTGTTAGGATGCTGATTCATCACATCAGCGATATTTGTCGTCACGTATCGATGAAGTTGTTGTACTCTGTTGATTCATCACATTAGTGTTACTGATCATCAAGTATCATTGAGGTTGCTGGGTCACTGGTTCATCATATTAGAATTTGTCGTCGATGAAGATGTTATTCATCATCACATTAGAGTTATTCATCATCACATTAGAGTTATTCATCATTACAAGGGATGTTGGACTGATGATGAGAGTTACGTGACACACAGTTAGGCCTTTTAGAAATCCCACGCTGGTATCCTGCATCTCCTTCACGCTAATCCTTCTCCTTATGTAGCTTTATGATCACTACATCTCGTATCACCCATCAAAGATTTACTAAATCCAAAACAAAGATAATCTATAAGACTATATCTCTCTGTATATCTGTTATTCCACAAGTATAAAATGAATTATATTTTCTCATGTCATATATTATGTATGTTCTTTCATCTTCCTTATTCTTTCTACATCTTCCTTTCCCATGTTAATCTTATTCATGACTCAAAAGTACAGAACAATCAAGAAATTATAAGGCACAGATTCAGGGTGGTGTAGAAATCCTTATGAATTGGTGTGGTGAAGAGCGAGACGTGTGTGATGAAGTGGTTGAAGATTTCTGCTGCTGGGTTGGCACAATATCCTCGAGGAACCAGATGGCCAAGATTTCCTTGCTTGGAATGAGGCAACAGCCAGACAGGGAGGGACCTAACGTGCCATGAAGTCATGAGAATCAGCCAGGAAAGGACTTGGGCCAACTAGCAAAGGAGACCAGTAGCAAGGGTCGACCAGCTTAGTAAACGAAGTCAATACAGCAAAAGACCAGCCGGGTCGAAACCCAGCTAGCTAGATTAATCCAGCCAACCATTATTGATTACCTATCTATGTGGACCTGGCCAGCCAGGAGGAACCAGCCAGGCAAGAGAGCTAGCCTAATCATCAAAAGGATCTAGCTAAGCTGAAGGGAGTAACCCAACCTGCAGGAGGGGCAGAGCAAAGGAGTAGTACGAATATAATCACGAGAAATCAATCATCCAGCCAAGAGGATTGGTGGATTTTTGGCTAAGATCTCCCTCAGTTCGCCTCATCTCGCTAAGCTGGTCCAGTAAGAAGGTCACACAACAGTCTTCAAACAGAGAGGCACAGCAAAGTGGATCAGTTCAGGAGACAACGAACAGCCAAGATGATCAATTCGAGAGGACACAACCGACCAAGAGGACCAAGCTTGGAAAATAGCTCACAAACCCCTGATAAACAATGAGTCAGAACACCCAGCCAACCCTTGGACCTCAGGCAGCCGGGTAGATCTAGGTAGTCTGTACGCCCTAGACTGGCATCAGGACCTTAGTCATGAGATCTATCCAGAGGGACCCAGCTTGCCAATCAGGGGAACCCAATCATCAAGAAAAATCCAGCCACCGAACAGAACAGGACACAAAAAAGTCCTAATCAAATAACCTAACATTTAAGGGCAACAACTTAGTAATGAAATAATCAGCAGGACATATCACGAAAAAGACCCATCATCCACATGGGAGTGTACTTGCCCACTTACGAGAAATTGCGATGATATTTTGCCCCCCCCCCCAAAAAAAAAAAAAAGCAGGGCTATCGCGTGATACAGAGAGAGAGAGAGAGAGAGAGAGAGAGAGAGAGAGAGAGAGAGAGAGAGAGAGAGAGAGAGAGAGAGAGAGAGAGAGAGAGAGAGAGAGAGAGAGAGAATAATCACTGTAAACGTTTGACAATCAAGTGTTATTTCAACTCCGTATTAGAGAATGTCCTGGGCAACGCCCCTCTGTACTACATCTTGTAAAGAGGAGATTTATACAGTGTTGGGTTAGACGAAGTCGGATGGCTCATGGTGGCAGAGGTGTGATTAGACGTATTGTGGTGAGGCGGTCGTGTCCCGGCCGACACCCAGGGGCGCCCTTGGCTCCCTTGGCTCCTCTGATCCCTTCGGTATATTTACATGTAACTGGGACGACCCACCTCGAGTGTCAAGTCAAATTCCTCAAGTTTCATCTCGAGTTCGTGGAGGAGGACGTGGAAAAGTGTGAGTTGGTGTCTCAAGTGGGACTCATCGCCCACACAAGTGTGGACTCCAGGTGCTGTTGAGCTAGGTCTAGGGGCCCCGTACAGGGCTGAGGGCCGTGGACCACCCTTTAGAGGCCAGGGCCAAAGCTGGTGTTGGGGCCAATGAGACACGAAGACCGCCTGATGGAGTGCACCGCCCAGGGCGACAGCTAAGCATCGACCGACACTTGGGCAGACCTTTTTCTTTTTTTTACTCCTGTCTGGGTGGCTGGGTAGCTGGGTGGCTGGGTGGCTGGGTAGCTGGGTGGCTGGGTGGCTGGGTGGCTGGGTAGCTAGGTGGCTGGGTGGCTGGGTAGCTGGGTGGCTGGGTGGCTGGGTGGCTGGGTGGTTGGGTAGCTAGGTGGCTGGGTGGTTGGGTAGCTAGGTGGCTGGGTGGTTGGGTAGCTAGGTGGCTGGGTGGCTGGGTGGCTGGGTGGCTGGGGTGGGTTCTTCTTCCCTCTGTTACCATCAGGAGCTACATCATCCAGTGTGGTATTGCGCTGTTTCCTGGTTCTCTCTCTCTCTCTCTCTCTCTCTCTCTCTCTCTCTCTCTCTCTCTCTCTCTCTCTCTCTCTCTCTCTCTCTCTCTCACGTAGGAAAATATAATCACATCTACTCTTGAGCAGGTAGTTTTTCTCTCTTTTTCTTTTCCCATTTTCTCTCGTTTCTCATCCATCTACATAAATCCCAGAAACCGGATGAGGATCCTTTACTAACGACTTTCTTTTTTCTTTCCAAACTTCCGTCAACATACATTACGAATTCTTCTGTGCCTAAGACCTTCTAAAGACTGTCGATATACATCTCACATAACAGGCGAGTTCAGACAGCCACACGCACCTGAGTATCAAGATCTTTTCGAAATTCGTCTCTAAGTTTCAGTCTTCCCTTTTCTACGGCGATTACGAGAAAAAAGACACAATTATTAAGTGTCCTGGAGAGAGAGAGAGAGAGAGAGAGAGAGAGAGAGAGAGAGAGAGAGAGAGAGAGAGAGAGAGAGAGAGAGAGAGAGAGAGAGAGAGAGAGAGAGAGAGAGAGAGAGAGAGAGAGAGAGAGAGAGAGAGAGAGAGAGAGAGAGAGAGAGAGACTCTGACAGCTAAATACCATGACAAATTTCCAAGGGTAAATACCTTTTCCTTCATTTTTTTCCCTCGCATACCTGGAGCTGAGCTGGACCTACTGTGCATCGATCATCCCGATTACCTTTATCCAGGGAAATATTATTCAATTTTTCAAGAATTTACGAATCTTTCCGTCCCTGCCGTTTGTTGTTCGTGGTCTGTAAACCGGGTGGTGAGCGGACGTGTTCCGATCGCCTACGAGGACCCGTGCTTGTGTCCAGGAGGACACGTCTCACATGGAAATATATTCATATGGCATCACACTTGAGCAAAGATCCACCACTGTTTGTGAGATGAAAATATCTTTATGCTGAAGCGAGACATTGATGATTCTAACTCATCATAAATCTAAGGCCATTGCATAGGTTCCTTTCAAGTCCACAGGTTCCGACACTGGAGTTGAGAAAGACGTCTGTTGAAATAGATCATCCTTAACCACTTTCTTCTGGAATAAGTATCGTAAAATGAGACTCGATCTAGATATTCTTCCTCGTCTGACAGATGCCATAAGGCACAGGAGATGTGGCAAGAGGTGGGTGACGTTCAAGCCTTCGTCAGTTTCTCAGTAAAGGTCTGCTCTTGGTGGATGTCGCAAAGAATGCATGAAGACGTCCTCTCCACACTGTCCTCTGGGCAGTGGCTGATCTAAACGTTCCTCATGGGGAGAAAAAATGATAACCCATCCGCTCACGTTCCAAGATCGGAGTGACGTCTTTATTCATCATGATCGTCAGTAGAATCAGGACTTGTGTGATGGTGGGTCTTCCTTCTCATACGATCTGGGTCGCCTCCCGCGAAGTGCTGCGATGGTTAAGGTTAAGATATTACTAACGCAAGACAGTCTAGTGACACGGACCATCATAGACCAGCATCTGATGCCATCACGTCTCCATGGTTTGTTATATTCCTTTTACATTCTACTTCTCAATATTCTTTTTTACTTATAGATATTTTCCTCATTATCTCTTCCTTCAGACGCTGTATATCTCAGATCATATTGGTTCCCATGTTCCCATCGCATATCCCCATCAACAAAAACGTAATATGGGATAAGATAGAAATGATGCTGAGGCGTCAATAATATCCTATATGAAATAAAGAAGAAAATCCTATCTACACAGTCATCCATGCACATCCCCGTTTTCCTCAGCCACCAGGACACACATACCGCTCACCAGATGGCTCTGCCAGTATGCATCATGGCTATTCTTATCATACAAATGGAAGAAGGTTCCATTACTTGGCGTTCTTGTGCAGGGCCATTATCTTCATGAAGTCCCTGATACATGTAAATGTGGGATCTATTTCTCGAGTAGATTCTGAGTAATATATATATATATATATATATATATATATATATATATATATATATATATATATATATATATATATATATATATATATATATATATCAAAGAATCAAGGAGTCATATGGATCTTTAACAACACGACTCCAAAAATCAGCCACAACTCAACATGATACTTATTCTCCCACACAACTCCATCATTCCATCTCCAACACTGACATCACTGACATGGTCATCAACACCATCATTACCCAACTTCACCAACGGAAATGACATCCTCACCACCAATATTACACCACCACATCAGCCATCACCACCACCATCACCACCACTAATTCTTAACACAGCCTTCGCACACTATCTCCACCATCACCGCTACCATAACACCATCATCATTGGTCCTATTAACATCACTGCTCACGTCATCACCAACACAACGATGAGGACGAAGTTCGCCATCACCACCACCACCTCTGCTTCTGGCTCAAAATCCTTTTTCTTCTTTTTTTTTCTTTTGGACAAAGTCTGTGTCAAAGAATAGTGATCCTTTCAAACCCTCCAGGTATCGTCTTGCTACACTTACATCTACTTTTTGCCAAAGTTTTCGGGTCTTTCCTCAACTCCTTCGAGTCAGTGAATCTTGCAATCTCGGCTCTAATCATCATCAACTTGGCTGTCGATACGCGACATCCATAATTGCATGCAACAGAAGCAATTTCTCAGCACTGCCGCTACCACTATCAACACCATCTTGTTTCTCCACACATCCACCACAAGCATCACCACCACAACCACCACTACCTCCGTTAACCACAACGCTATCTCTGCCCTCTGCTTCACTTCTCTGTCTCCTCCACAATTCACACCGAGCGAGCACATAACCTCATCATAGACCACCAGGTCTTCTGTTATCTGTCTTTCCCATGTACTGTCTTCCAGCAGATAACTTCGTCATAGACCATCAGGTCTATATACTTCCATGTACACACACACACACACACACACACACACACACACACCCACCCCCACCAACTCCACTAGGCACACCTTCCTCCACAGTATCGCCCCCTCCAGGCTGTTTACAGCTGGGCCCGAGTCATCTGGGAAGCCAGGAGTCGTCGCCACTGGAGCCTCCAGCAGGAACAGCTGCCTCGCCTCCGCCGAGCTGACAAAATCCACAGTATCGCCAGCCATGTTTGTACAGGCGGGTCCTCAGCCACCATTTTGACTCAATATACTTGCAAATGGAGGGAGAGGAGAGGAGCCTCGATCTGCTCCCTCTTCCTTCTTTCCCTGGATTCCTCACTCCCTCTCCTTGGCTTCCTGGATCACTTCATCCCACCCTCCGGCTTACTCACTCTCCTTAGGTTCTTGGTCTTGTTGTTTCTCGTGGTTTACCTGGTCTTCTATTTTCTCTCTTTAGATTTATAGGTTACTCCCTTTCTCTCCCTAGCTTGCTGAGTCCTTTCCTTCATCTCCCTAGCTCGCTGGGTATCCTGCCTTCCTTCCTCAAGTGCGATGGATCTAAATTCCTCTCCCTACGTTACTGGGTTTCTCCACATCCTCCTTGATCTCTCCTTTTCTTCTCTTAACTTGTAAGATATCTCCTTTTCTCCCTAGCTTCCTGGGTCCCCTGATACCGCTTCTTGGTTTGCTGGGTCTATTCCTCCTTCTCCCTGTCTTGTTGAGTAATTTCCTCCATCTCCCGGGCTCGCTAGATCTCTCCCACCATCTCCCGGGCTCGCTAGATCTCTCCCACAATCTCCCGGGCTCGCTAGATCTCTCCCACCATCTCCCGGGCTCGCTAGATCTCTCCCACCATCTCCCGGGCTCGCTAGATCTCTCCCACCATCTCCCGGGCTCGTTAGACCTCTCCCACCATCTCCTTAGCTTATTGGGTTTCTCTTCCTAACCCCATGGATCTCTCACTCCTTCTCCCATGCATCTCTCACTTCCTCTTTCATGGGTTCCTCTTTCCCTCTCCCACGGCTTAAGGGACCGCTAGTTCTCTCTCTCTTCTCTCTCTCTTCTCTCTGTCTCTCTCTTGACATGCTTGTGTCTATCGTTTAATCTCCCTGGCTGATCTGGTCTTTCCTTTACTCTCTTTGGCTGACTTGACCTCTCCTTTACTCTTCCCGTCTAACGAAATCTCTCCTTACTCTCCTTGCATAACTATGGCTCTCCCTTACTCTCCCTACCTGATATATCCTCTCCCTTACTTTCTCTAGCACACGGTCTTTACTCTCCATGGTATGTAATGTAATGGTTTGTGGCTGTTACGAACTTGCTATCTCTCTCACTCACACCCTTCTCCTTGATTTACTAAAACTCTTATTCTTCGTTGCTGTGGCTTGTGGTTCTCCCCGGCTTTATACAGAAGAGTTTTGATACCCGCACCTTGGCTTAGTCAGTATCTTCCTGGCTTGGTACGCTCGTAAAATCTCGTATAAATGACTTAGCCGTGGGGTCCCTAACCTCTCTGAGTGGCGTTCCACTAGCATAGCTTTTGGTTCCCAGTCTGTTTAAGGTGTGTCAAGCTATTCTGCCTTTCCTCAAGTTTGCGTACCACCTTAAAAGTAAAAAAGGTTTTAAAAGATACATTAAAAGTAAATAGATCTCGCACGTCGGGCACTGATTAACACTGAGAAATGTGCAGAAGATATACTGATCAATTTTTCATAATCTCTTGAACTCAAGGGCAAGTCCTTTTTGAGTACGATTGCACCACCCTTGTCTACGAAGGCTATTAATGGTCAAGCCATCATACCCAAGGGTCATATCGTCGTGCTCAAGGGTCACGCTTTCGTTCTCAAGGATCCTTCCGTCCTGCTTAAGTTCATATAAAAATACGTATTTTTCACAATCCTTTTTACTTAATCCTGGGACTGATATGACTAGAACTAACTACCATTTATAGGGTATCCAGTGTACGATCCTCTAGTGGTACACGTACCGTCTTGTGGTACACGTACCTTCTCGTGGTACAAGTACCCTCGGCTAGAAACCGCTGGATCAATCGTAATCCCTCAATCCCCTTAAACTGGGGTAATGAAATCCTAACCCATAAATCCTCCACCTGTAACACTGGATTAATGGTGATCCACTTCTTCACACAGATGATTACTTAATGGATCCTCTAATCCTACTCGTTAGTTTATATAGTCCTTGTCTCTCTTTACACTGGCTGGATGCAACTTGCACCAGCTTGGCTTGCAACCTCAGGACCTGGCTCATTATAGAACACGTCCCCCGTGACTGGCTTGGTTATAATGCCACTCTGACACTTGGCGTGACAGCCACTCCTTCACACTGGATTTGGTGGCGTTCTCGTCCCCTCGTACTGGCTTGGTAGAGCTCTTTCATCCTCATACACTGGCTTGATGAACCTCGCTCACACTGGCTTGGTCTCACACCATCCCATCAACACCATTTGGGTTTTATTCCCTTTTTTCTTTATTTTTTCTCTTCTCTTACATTCTAGGAGTGGCGTCAACTTTTCACGCTTCGAATATATTAATTTTTCATTCTGAGTGTGTGAAAGCTTTCGCTATTCTAGTGTAAAAATACAGTGATACTTTCATCAAATTATGTGTATTTGAATCTCTCTCTCTCTCTCTCTCTCTCTCTCTCTCTCTCTCTCTCTCTCTCTCTCTCTCTCTCTCTCTCTCTCTCTCTCTCTCTCTCTCTCTCTCTCTCACACCTCTTATCTT
>NC_092229.1:53366430-53453930 GCF_036320965.1 Panulirus ornatus | reverse complement strand
TGATGATGTGTTTCAGAAACCATGTTCTCGAAACCAGACCTAACCCCAGGTCAAGCAACTGGAGGAGTATATAACTGGTAGTCTAACAAGCCATGACCTTTGACCCCGGTTCACTCAATGCCTGAGTCATGTGACAGGTCTTATTTTTTCAATGTCTGCTATGACATCATGGCTCCTCTGGCATATCCTTGTCAGGCAGATGTCACACATGTCGTCAGCAGGTGTGGGGGAAACTTTCACATTTATCATTTATATGTGTCCAGGAGAGAGACATTGATTGTGTCCCAGAGAGAGAGAGAGAGAGAGAGAGAGAGAGAGAGAGAGAGAGAGAGAGAGAGAGAGAGAGAGAGAGAGAGAGAGAGAGAGAGAGAGAGAGAGAGAGAGAGAGAGAGAGAGAGAGAGATTGTCTATATACCAGAGAATGAGAGACATATTGTTTACCTCACAGAGAGAGACATATTGCTTATGATAATTTTTTTCCCTCTTTTTAACTTTTTCTTGTGACTGTTGTTCTTCTTCTTTTCGTCCTCCCAACAGTTAGCAACATTCCACAGTCCCCCTTCAGTTTGGGTCCACTGTTCCTGTACCTTGTTCAATACGTCCAGACAGTTCATTAAGGGACTGTATGGGGTCAGAAGTCAAACATTCAATTACTATAGTTTGCGCGATAGTTAGAACTATATACGCCATTCAGATATTTATCTATAAGCCAGTCTCCATACAATGCACAGGAGAGAATTCTGAGTTGAGTCATCTTGCTGTACTGCAGGAGCCAGATGTCATTATGAATGTAAACATTGGGTTATTCTCTGGTTGTAACTTCACCATATACCAACCAGTGTTTGTGATTGTATTCAACGACATCGTTTTACATAACCCACGTCATGCGTACATGAAACTGGTAGTTGGACCGTAATGGGATATTCTTCATGGGGTCGTAGGTCATGAGAAGAACATGAACAGCCACCAAGGTTAGGAGATTGGAGAGCAGGCAGGGGAACGAGTGCATTGTTACGGGGAATTCTGTTGTTACTGACGGCGTCGTGCATGGCATCTTCGGCCTCCGTCCTGGAGCAGTTACGTACCGAGCTTCGCGTCCTTGGCTTCCACCAGGAAGAGCCACGTACTGGGGACAACGTCCTTGTCCTTGTCTACCTTCTTCTATTCTTCCTCCTCCTCCTTCCTTTTCCTCCTCCTCTTCCGTCGTCCTCCCCCACCTGTGCTGGTGGTGACGCCCCTGACAAATAGGCAACCCACACGACCTCGTTACTCAAACTAATGACCAACTGACGACCAAAGCCTTTTTCCCCTACGGCAAAAACCGAGGCATCGGCGGCGGCGGCGGCGGCGGCAGCGGCAGCGGTGGCGGTGATGACGGTGGGGTTGAGGAGGAGGAGGAGGAGGAGGGAACCTCGTCTCAAGGATCGGTCCGTCGGACGGACGGACGGACGGGGTCTCCGTGGTGTGTGCAGGGGGGAGGATAGGATGGGGGTGAAAAGAGATGGGTGTGTGTGTGTGTGTGTGTGTGTGTGTGTGTGTGTGTGTGTGTGTGTGTGTACGGGGAGGAAAGAATAGGGGAGACTAATGTGATGGGGATGCTTAATAGGACTCATGGAACAGATGGGATCGGGAAATAGGAAAATAGAAGGTATAAAAATAGGGAGATGAAATGCGTATAATGTGCGTCTGATGGGGAGAGACATCGGGGAGATAATGTTGTGGGAGAGATGGCATGGGTGACGGAGGAGCTCATCAAATGGACACCTTTGATGCTGGTCTGGTGGGCAGGAGAGAAGGGAAACAGGGAAGACAGAAAACGCGAAAGTGGAGCAGAGGATTAAGAAAAGAGAATGTGAAATGCGACTTCATGGGAACACGGAAGTTGTGAGGGGGAATTAAAGAACAGAATAAACGAAGGAAGTGACACAAATGATGTTCAATTGTATGATATTGTATAATATTGATCTAGAATATGAAATGTAAAATGAGTCCAAAAAGGTGATGTACTTCTTTGATCACTAATACAGGTGAGGGATAGCTAACTGATATGCTGAAATCAAAAATACATCAGAAAAAAGAAATCTCGCGTGGGAAGACAGTTGAGGCAAAATCATCTCCTTATTTAGGCCAGACGAACAAAATCTTCGAGGTTGAATGAACATGAAGAAGACACAGCTGTTGCTCAGCAGCAGCAGCAGCAGCGGTACCAACAACCTCACAAGAAACAGGTGAGGGCCGATAACGAGGACAGGTGTGAGGACGTGAAATATTACCCTCCTGTCGGCGTTTACGTAAACAGATTGCTGTCTCTTCCCGCAGCTGTAAATTATTTTCTCTTCGTCCGTCTGTCTCGAGTTGTTTTCGTCCATTTTGTCTGGAGTTTATCAACTTGCCACGCCGTGTGCTTGACTCTTGTTGTGAACACGTTGGTGGTAGTGAGCACGTGTCTTGTGAAGGAATTGTTTACTTTGATCTCTTCTGTGTGGTCACGTGGTCATATTTCTTCACGCTATACATTTCGTCACACTTAAGTATCCTTAAGTGTGAAGAACTACTCACGTTTAGTGTTTGCATACACTCTAAAGATTATTGTCACATCCGGAATTCAAAAGTACATTCTACGCACGTGTACTCATGTGTCGTACTCGTCTACTATTCATATAATTGTCGTAAATAGTTTCTCCCTAGCTTAAGCACATTTCCAATTTCATTTATACAAGCGCATCTAAAAATATCAACCCTATTTAAAGATCTATTTACATCTTCTATTAATAGTCGTATGATTCATGTATATTAATCTTTGAGTAAGTTTAGACGCAAAATAAAGAACTTGACAGACGACTTATGCTGACTTAATAAAGGTCAAGAATTTATCCAGAGATTTTATAAGAGAGCGAGACAGCTTTAGATTATCCTGCTCTTGTACTATCTATATTGCTCTCTGTGTATAGATTACCATGCTATTGCTCTGTCTATATTGCTCTCTGTGTATAGATTACCATGCTATTGCTCTGTCTATATTGCTCTCTGTGTATAGATTACCATGCTATTGCTCTGTCTATATTGCTCTCTGTGATGTGAGTGTAAAACTCCTACCCCGTACATTGCAAGTAAGTAATTACACACACACACACACACACACACACACACACACACACATGCAGACACATACACACACACAGACTCTCTCTCTCTCTCTCTCTCTCTCTCTCTCTCTCTCTCACACATTTCCTCGTAGCTCAGACGTGTGGGTCATGCCATTAAAGTCTATTAATTTCGCCCAACACGTTCTCTTTACCACGTTCATAAAGACACCCGCAGACCCTCCTCAAAGCGTCGTTATTATGTTCATCACACCACACAGGCGACTTACAACGAAATTACTAATGTTAGATTAACATATCCAGCTGGGCTTTCATTTTGATTCAGCACTGAAGCGTGTGTGTGCGTGTGTGTGTATGTGTGTGTGTGTGTGTGTGTGTGTGTGTGTGTGTGTGTGTGTGGGTAACTGAATAAGAAGAGATGAACTGTATCATTTGCAGTGTTCAAAATGCTCCATGATATTTAGCCACGACCCTTGAGTCCGATGGCAAGACCCTCCTCTGTTCTGGGCGACGGTACGACCCTCAGAGCACGACTGTACGACTCTCTAAGGAGGAGAGTAGCACAACCTTATGATCACGACCCTTAAGGTATTTGACCTGATCCTTTACGTCAGGTCAAAAGACCAAGACTTCATCCCTGAGGGTCGTACTGCCGTGTTTAAAGTGTCGTGATGTCGTGCGAAGGGGTCGTACCGCCGTGTTCAAAGTGTCGTGCTATCGTGCTCAGGGGTCGTACTGTCGTGCTCCCTCAAGATGTGTAAGACATTTGCACTTAGATGTGGGTTGGGCGGGAGGTTTTTCTGTGTGTTATCTTATTTACTTAAGCCATGACCTCAGACAGAGATGTACAGATATAACCGATCAGAATTCCTCTGTAGAGTCCAGTGCTTGTAGCTCCCCACTACAAGCCTCGTGCTTGTAGCTCCCCACAACAAGTCTAGTGCCTTTAGAGAGAGAGAGAGAGAGAGAGAGAGAGAGAGAGAGAGAGAGAGAGAGAGAGAGAGAGAGAGAGAGAGAGAGAGAGAGAGAGAGAGAGAGAGAGAGAGAGAGTCCTCATCATATGAATTTCAATTTGAAAATCTTTTATTAGATACACAAGAAAATGTTATAATCTTAGAATATCACTTAAGTTTACGAGAGAAATGAATAACTGTAAGCAGACTGGGTTATATTTGGCATCTTGACCTGTATTGACCTTCTGATAGAAGTGCCACGGCTTGATGACCCTTTAGAGCTGGTCATGGGGTACTGCAGTGCATTTGAAATTCTGCTCTTTTTCTTTCTAGTTATACGTAACAGTGCTTTTCAGTGGCGGCACTGCAGAGCGGCAAGGGTAAAGGGTATATAAGTCTTGATAGTGCAGTGCCAAAGACCTTGTTTAAGACCCCACTCACACAGTGTCACCACCACTCTCACCCCACACTATACCACCACTCTCACCCCACACTATACCACCACCACCATCAACTCCCACTCCCACTCTCATCATCAACGCAAGGCACGGCCATTATCACCCACACGGTACCACTAATGTCATTCCCTCACACTGTTACAAAACGGACCATCCTCACAGCGTCACAAACATCGCCTCACACTGCCATGACCATCATAAACTCTCAGTGCCGACACCATCAAAACCCCCACAGTCCCGTCACTATCACAACCCCCACCTTCCCGTCACCTTCACAACCCCCACAGTGCCGTCATCCCACCACAACCCCCACAATGCCGTCACCCCACCACAACCCCCACAATGCCGTCACCCCACCACAACCACCACTCCTAAGTGCCACCCTACCACAGCCCTCAGGGCAGACGGGCAGGGAGGTTGGTCCCCACCGGCCCAGCTCCCGGGGCTCTGGCTCTCGTCAAACTCACGCCCGCTCGGGCTGCTTATCTTCCTCATTTGCATGTGGCACAGTAGATGATTGTGATGATATCTCTCAGCATCCGCACGCCCGAACATCTGAGGCCGGCGAGACGAGATGCTTCTCTCTCTCAACCCTTTGATGTGTGGGGAAGACGGCCTCGGCGACCGGAATACAGTACGAATTTGAACGTAGCCTTAAACATTCGTTCTGCGAGGGGCTTCGTCGAGGCTGATACCACATTCATAGGTTTCGTTGCGGGTGCTGGCGAGGAGAGATGCGCTCGTCCTGGATCCTTGAACGTTTGGAGGCTGTAGGGGCTAACGGGGGCCTCGAAGTCAAAATATGGGGACTTGTAAGAAGGGCCGAGCGCTCGTCCTGTGTATTGAGACACGACTGGAGGAGCAGTGACACAGGCGCGACACCTTCCGCCAGGGAAGACACACCTTTGTCTCGCCCTTCAGTATTGTCCCTGGCAGAGTAATCACCTCCTCTCGTTTAATATTAATACGAGAATACGGCCAAGACGCGCTGGTCCGGGGAGGGCCCCATTCCCCACCATGAGCGAACCTCTCCTACCTCTCACTCTAGAGCCCTTTGAGTCGCTTCGTCCGTCAGCACCTTCGGCAGATGGAGGAGGAACACGTAGAGAATTCCAAACACACACACACACACACACACACACACGCATACGATTGATTGCCTCAGAGGTGATATCATTAACTGATGTGTGATGTTGTCGGTGCCAGATGGAAAGGAGTGCCAGACCAGGACCACACTGTTGGGGGGGTTGTGGCTGGGGGGGTAAGGGTGCCAAGCCTTTCATCAGAAGTGCCACCTTCCCAGGGCCTCTGTTGCTTAGGTGCCGAATTCTCCCAAAGTTGTAGGTATATTTCAATCTCCTCACTCAACTTTAAGTCTAAACGAATAAGATCACAGCTAGAAATGAAAACTAGATCCCTCTGGAGGCAAGATTCATCGTGAATCATAAAGATTTATTTCATATTTTGGGAAAATTATCCAATTTTAAGGTTGAAGGCATCCGAGCCATATCGCTGGAGACTAATTGCCAGATGTTGCCGGCGTGTCGCTCACAGCTGGACGCCTCGGGTGCCGATTACATTATTTATCACTTCCCTACCTACCTACCCACCTACCTACTTTCCTACCTACCTCCCTTCCTACCACCCTACCTCCCTCCCTACCCTCCTCCCTATCTTCACCAACTTTACTATCTTCCTTCTTGAGTGGAAAGGCATTATTCTTGTTTACCAGTAATTGTTATTTACACTTTACATTTTGGATGAATCCTGGGAAAGTTTCCTGCCTTAAATAATTCATAATTCAAAATTCACTTAACTTAAAATGCATATACATATATATATATATATATATATATATATATATATATATATATATATATATATATATATATATATATATATATATATAAACACGAGATCACAAATTCGTGCCACTAGAGCGTCAGGACATGAGATACCACGGCCCAGACCGTCAGCTGCTGACGACGTCAGCTGGAGGTATTGCTCACCATAGTCATCATTGTAGGTCTCGGTGTCAGCCCTCTCTCTCGTCAGCACATTATTTTGTTCTGACGTCAACTTCAATCCTTAGTTTTCTTATGATTACCATCATCAGCCATCATCATCAGCGATCATTAACCATCCGTCCAGCACACTCATTAACCTCATTAGTCCCATTAATCATTACCCTCAGCTGTTCTAGTTTGTCTAACTATACAAAGCATTACAGTGATAGCAGCGTTGAAGGTTGCATGGCGCGGAGTAAGGTGGTGGCCAGTACAGAGCGTTCAGTGGGTACAACACATTGACGTAAGAGGGTGACACGTGGTCCTGTGTGGGCCAGGGACGCTGAGTTCTGGTCTTCATCCCAAAAGAGAAGGAGGAACAGTATTTATGACACTGGACTACATCATTGCACTGTAATGCAGAAATATATACCTAAAGAGTATCAGAGATTGTCAAGTACAAGAGTTCAACCTTGGTATCAGGTATAAGAAATGCAGATGTAACTTGGGGTATGGCAAATCTGGGATATACTTCAAGGACATCATCCAGTACGTAAATGTTACAAAATTCTGTAAACCACAGGTGGTGAAGCTTAAAAACACTAAAAACACTCGTTGATGTAAGACTCAGTTGAGTGTCTATCAGGTGCAGAGCAGAGCTGACGTTGGAAGTGTCCAGGGGTCATCTTAGCCTCTCGTGATCTGCCACATGTACACTCCTCCTGTACCCAGGACGTAGATGCCGGCAACCACAGCATCACATTACCTGGTACAGTGTCCATATCATCCATACTGACGGCTCTCACACTGCACCACAGTATAAGTCCAGATTTCTCATCATATAACTACAACCTTAAGTAAAATCCTCATGATCTACTTCCACCCCAGTCCTTCATCTACACCCACTCCGTCACCATCATCGTCAGCAGCAGTCGCCACCCACCCACTCGCGCCCTACCAACCCCTCTCCACTTATCGGCTTCCATCGCCAGTCGGTCGCGTCGTCGGGCAGGGAGCACGGCGGTATCAGCGTGACGAAGTGTCTCCTCCACCTTATCGCAGCGGGTGGCCGCCTCATTACCAACAACAAGACCCAGACGCGGGAGATGACGGTGTGCAGTCCCACCTCCGTCCTTGCCCGACACATAGAAAACGCAGCCCAGGGGGAGGGAAGCCGAGTCTCAAAATACCACCCTCATAGAAAACGAAGTCTAAGGATCCATGTCCTAAAATACCAACTCATAGGAAGCATATCCCAGGTATCCACGTCTCAAAACTCTAACAGCATAGAAAACGCATCTCAGGGATCTGCGCCCAAGACACTATCCACATAGAAAACGTAGCTCATGGAAACCGGGTCTAAAAGAACAATCCACACGGAAAACGCAAGCTAGGAATCCTTTATCAAAGAACTATCCCCATACACGCTAAAAAACACTATCTACATGGAAAACTCAGCCTAGGAAACCAACGTTTAAATAACATCACCCAGAAAACGTAGCCCAGGGAGCCGCGGTTACAAAACACTCGCCCTCAAAGAAAACGGTTCTCAGGTTACCTCTTTGGACCTGTTTGGGAAGATTAACATGTGCATAATTAATCGTCGCTTGCGTGCTTGCTGGTGTTGGGTCAGTGACACAAACGGAACAAAAAATGGATTGTGGGGAGAGGAGAAAAAATTTGATTTATCTACGGAGAAAACAGGGTAATTACCAATCTAAATACAACCTGATATTGGCGCACCCTCAAGGGAATAGTGGCCAACAGCCCAGTCAAGCCAGACCGCAAATTGGATGCGATTTGTTCCTGTTGCTTCGCTAATTGAGTCGGTCATTTCTGGTGTCACTGAGCTCCTTCCATCTAATGTGCTGGAGAGGTCAGGAGTCTGTCTTGTCGCAGACAGTGGCCTCGTTCATGACACAAATCTGACTTGAAGAAAGTCAGTTGACTTAAGCTGATAATGACAAAGTTCTGTAGATTATGTGAATCAGATTCTCCATGGTAGTTTACAGGGGAAATTGTGAAATAGAGTATTCAAGGAAATGTATAGATATCAGTATACTCATTCCATCTTTCTTATTGTTTAACCTCTTGAGCGCGATGGTATAACCCTTTGACACAATGACTTGATCTTGGACATTACCTTCAAGGGTCAGGTCAATGACCAGGCCGTCAAAACCCTTGAACAAGAAGACAACCTCTGAGCATAGGGGTACGACTCTTGAACACGATGGTACGACCCTTGAGCACGACGGTGCGACCCTGAGAAGTGATAGCCTAGCCTTTGACTCAAACCTACTAATCAGGTTTCTAAAATTCTAGGTGAATACGACCATTTCCACGGAATGCCGTGAACCCAGCGAGAAGTGAAAGGCCATTGTACTCACCATGGAAGAGAGAAAAGTAGAGGGAGACGACCAAAAAATTCCGAGTTTTCCAACCAGTTTGATGACGTCAGTAGTGAACACTTTTTAGGGAAGATAGAGGGACAGAGCAACCAGAGGACATGCCAACAGACTAAGCAAGAAACTTGTTAGAAAATCTGTGAAACAATTTTGTAGAGTAAGGATAGTGAATGAATGAAATAAACAGAGATACTGGGGGCTCAAGTTACCCGTGCCATTCAGATAACATTAAAGAATATCTTCGTCACATGATAAGTATTAGCCTACTGCGGATTTTACACCGTTGTATCATTATAATGTTAACTCCAAGATTCTTGTGTAAGCTTCTTTCAGTCTATTAGGAAAATTAACTTAAATGATTATCTGTTAGATTTTTAAGAAATATTCACATTTGAGTCCTTCAGGTATGTAAAATTACATATAAAAATTTCCGTTTGTGCCCAACGCTCTGCGCTAGGGTCTCAACTCTAGACCGAAGTACCCATAAAGATAACCATCAGTGCCAAAATGACGTAGTTCAAGAGGGAAAAACGAAAACGTACGAGGATAACAGGAAGAGTGACTGTAAGAAGAAAAAAGAAATATAGCCAATCACTGAAGATAAAAATGAAAGTAACAAGGGAAAACCACTGTTGCAAGAGACACCTAAAGCTCTTAAGTTCTCCTGTCTGCTTCCAACATAGCCAGCATTCTCGTTTTCTTTTTTCTTTTTTATGGGGGACTCGGCTAAACGCCGTTTGTGGCACGAACTGTCGGAGCCGCTTGGTTCTTAGTCTTCCACTTATCCCTACTCCACTTTTGCACATTTCGTCCAGACACCGTCTTCCACATTATTTTCTAAAAGGAATTTGACTTTTAAGTCTGGGAGATTATTTTGTTTTGCTTGCACATTTCATTTTCATTTTGATGTGTTTTTTCCTTTTTCTAGGTCCACATATGCTTTTCAAATGATGTTTCATCTCTCTCTCTCTCTCTCTCTCTCTCTCTCTCTCTCTCTCTCTCTCTCTCTCTCTCTCTCTCTCTCTCTCTCTCTCTCTCTCTCTCTCTCTCTCTCGCATTATCTTCAGTCTTCCGCTTTGCCCAAATTTCATCCCTCATCTTGTATAGAATGCTTTAATGTTCTCTTTCTACAGTTTCTTACATTTGTATCAATTATCCCAGAATTGTATCAACGGCTCCATCTAATACTCAGTTTTCTACTCGATACACCTATGGAGGTCTCGTACCCTATTTCCTGTATCTCTGACATGTAGAAGTTATGTCACTGATCCACTGATATGACCAGGAATAGTTAGGTGGGGACAAAACGATGAATATCGTTCTTGAATGTTGACTGAATGGATCGGTCGTGAGAGTCGATGAATATAAGTAGGGTTTCTTTTAGGGTTCTTGAGTGATTAATAAGCTGAAGTTAAAAAAAGAGAACATAATAGATCACAGGTGTTCTAACGTTAACCAATCACAGCGATGTAGGCTGTTATTCTGGGTTTATGGCCGTTCAATTGTCATTAAGGGGGTCAACGTGATGCTAATGCCCTCAATCTTGGTTTTCGTATGCTCTTCGGTTTATAACCTCTAGAACGAAGGCCATGAGCCACAATTCGAGGCAAATTTCACTGTCCATAGCGTCCAGAAACGACGTCGTTGCCAGCTAAGTTAGGATGAAGACCAGAGAAAGGTACACCCTCAGGAAAACATTGACAGTAGAAAAATATGTAAGACTTTTGGTTAGTCGGTTATTTGAGCTTTAGACCTGTCAACTTCTGGTGTCATTAAGGCCGTCAACGTCATGTTATTGCCATCGGACAAAATAACCTTACGTTCAAGATAATTCTAAGACTATAAGGGCTCTCACTGCATAAATGACCCTTGGTTATTAGGTCTACCAACTGCCAGGGTCATTAAGGCCGTCAACGTAAGTTACATCCACCAAACGAAAAATTTTCAACACCTTCTTCATGTGGTGAAGATAATTCAAAGACCACATACACTCTCTCTGTGCGTGTGACCCAAGAGCATTCCCACTATAGAAATGGCCCGTCATTATGAATCATCTACAGATAGACTGAACACTTGCAGCTGAGCAGCTTCGGGAAGTACATTCATCATAGTGGTTTTCTTCGTTGGTGAAGACGATTCTGGTAAGCAAGGCAAGGAAGTTCCTCCCTCACACCTGACTATCAAGACGGGAGGAGGAGGCGCCGCTGCCGTGGGCTCCTCGTAAATTATGTAAGGGGTAAGGCGATCAGCAAGGCAGACGCTGTTATCACTCACGCATAAAAGATGGCGCTACCGGGACTGAAAATATTTGTTTAGTGACTAAAGTGGTGGCGAGAAGTGCAAAATCCCAACACTCATAACACAGCAGGAAGAAAGTGATTCTTGCAACATCGGAGTATACAGGGGAGCTTTTTGGGCATGAACGAACCAAAGGAACCCACCACTGCAGTGTGGGTACGAAAAGTATCTATGACACGAGACTACTTGAGAACGAAGCTTTGAAATCACGAGGTCAAATTATAAATGATTATCGAATATAAATTGAATTACTTATCTCTATCCTTTTATAAAATGAAAATTTTCTTGACCAATTTTCTTTTTTTATGTATCGTTAATGCATTAAGGTTTTGGAAATTGAATAATCATGTTCTAACAAATGTTCAAGGACAAGGGAATTATTCATAGACCAACACCCACGACAGAAAACGCAACGACGCTCCACACAAGACATGTACCAGACCAAAATAACTCAACCATTAGGAAGTCAATAATGATAAAAAACAAAGAAGGAGCCGCACCCACGTAGCTGCTCCGTAAATAGAAAACAAAAGTGTTGGGGGTTCGTTACCTGAGAATAGACATGAATCATTGGCCAGTGTTGTGTGTGGGTGATTGTTGAACCTTCTTCCCACTGTGACGAGTTGCTAACGACATGGTTGTGTATGTGTGTGTAGGGAGGTGTCTTAAAACACACACACACACACGAGTGTAATATTCTCCTCCCGCTCAGGACGTACACATTGGTAGGTATACACACAAGTGGCAACACGAGTGTAAAATACTCTTCCCGTAACACAAATAGTATTTACAATGGTGATGACACACACACGGGCCTCCGTCGTGTAATGGTTAGCGTTACTGACTATGAGTCAGCTTGGGCCCGCATGGCTTCGAATTCTAGTTATGGCTGTCGACAACAGCCAATACCAACTGTTCATCCTTCCCTCGGGACTGGTCGATGGATGGATACGTGGCTTAGGGTTGTGTGTGTGTGTGTGTGTGTGTGTGTGTGTGTGTGTGTGTGTGTGTGTGTGTGTGTGTGTGAATGTGTGTGTGTGTGTTTGTGTGTATGTGTACACATTGCGGTAAAGACATAGTACGTATATACAAGGTTAAGAGGCTGGGCAACACGAGTGTAAAGTATACCCTCCGTAACACAAAAATAGCATCGAAAAGTACTAACCACTTATATGAGCTTTGCGAACATACACACAAAGGGGCAGTGGGCAAGTTTACTTTTTCTTACACCATATGACAGAGAGAAGATGAAAATAGCTCTTTGTTAACTACTTTCTAATCATTTCTTGTATAAGATTCTTTAAAAATACTGCAAAACTATCTTTCTAGACAAGTTAAACCTCCAGAATTAAATCGAGGTTTCGTCAAATGTTCCATTGTTCTACCATAAGTCAGCAGAACTCTATAAGCAGAGTTGTAAATAAAAGACAAACAAAGTGGAGGAAAAGTAGGAGGGGCAGGTTATGATATCGATTAGATACACGAGAAGAAAGCAATTCATCTTAACGTGCAAAACCTTGACGGGTCTTGGTCAAGCGGTCATTTCTCCTCAGTTTTAAAGATTTACAGTATGGCTATAACTGTAGTGAGGTTGTGTAAGAGCCACATACATAGTGAGAGCGTATGTGGTCTTATGATTATGTTCAAAATCTGAAGATTTTTATGAAATTTCGTCTGGTTGATGAAGCTTGACGTTGTCGGCCTTAATGACCCTGGCAGTTGATAGGCCTAGCTAGAACCAAATTAACCAACCAAACAAATGTATATACCTCTGTGGCTACAGCCTTGTTATGAGGTGATTTTGGCTCATAAGGTGGAAGGGATTATTGGTACTCCCTAGCTAGGAAATGGATTTGCCGAATGTGTTTGCTGATGATGCCATGATTATGGTAGAAATGCGAAGCGACAGGGGCTGCGAAACGATGCAAGGAAACTTAGAAAAAATTGGCAGCGGTCAAACAAATGGCTTATGAAATTAACCATGGAAAATGCAGTCATGAAAATGGGGAAAGGTTAACAGTAGACGGGCTTATGAATGACACGATGGGGAACGAATGAAAAGAGTCGTGTCATTTAAGGGACTAAGGAACTGAAAACATTTTACCTCATCTGCAAGCTAGACTTTCAAAGGCTGCGATGTAGTGGGTTTGAAGCGGACCTCTGTTCATTTCCTCTCTACTTGTCAACACTTATATCAATATCAGACCTCTTTTCTCTCTTCTCTAGTGATTGTAACTTTCAGATCTTTAACCTCCTCTCATAACTTTTGTGTTGTAGCCGGACAAGAAATAGTGTGCCTCTACCCTGGAGAGTTTCTGAATGAGTAACACCTGTTTCTTGTAGTAAGGTAATCAAGCTTTTACATAGTATACAAAGTATAGACGTATGAATACATTATACAGTATCTAAGATACTTTTCTGTCCGAGTATAAAAGCCTTCTTTATAGAGGTCATAACACTTAGCTTCATGGGCAACTTTGATAATTTGCTTTGTTGATCTCTTATCGTTATCATTATCTATGCTCACTCCAAGGTCATCTTCTCTGCAACCTCGTATAGAGTCCTCCTATCATCTCTATGTGAACGTTGGCGTTCAGCGAACCACTAAACCACCAATAGGAACTTATGTTGTTTTAGGTTGCCTGGGTTCGACTCTCCGGTGCGCAGTGGTAAGATTGATTAGGCTGATTTACACGTGAAAATTACATGTCTTGATATACAGCCATTGCCATGATGCCCACGAGTCGATCTGCATCGTCCTCAAGATCAGGGAGTGGGTGGTATGTCGCACTCCACAGGCCCATAGTGAGTGGGCCGACCACTGGACTGTAAACAGTGCCTCCAGAGAGGCAGCTTTTATTCCACCTGTGGCCCAGTGGTATGTCATCTGCACCCTGGGTTCGATTCTTAGGTGCGCAACTGTTAGATTGTTTAGATCGCTTTAAATGTGAACATTACATGTTCTGATATACCACAACAAATGTGTATACCTGCTATGCTATTGGGGCAACCTTGTGTTATATGCCTTTTCTCTTCAAGAAGTATAGAACAGATGAACAGGTTTCCTTTATCAAAGCTTTTCTTTATCATTGTAGTACATGTTAAACTCAGCATTTCTCATCTTGATGCTTAAATAATGTCATAAAATAAATTTAATATATTTTTAGGAGTATCCCATTGAAATATGTTTTCTTTTTAAAGTTAAAGAAAACTCAATTGGGTAACTTAGATATTCCATCATCTCCTCCATCATGCTTCAAAATCTTTTCTCTACTTATAATCCCTAGGTCAGAACTGCCCTTGATCGCACAATTGACACTTTTAATATAACCTTCTTGATATATTGGATGATACTAACAACAGAAATAAGTTTTCCCGAGTTCCGTGTGCCATCACTAGGTCATCAAACATCGTACAGACCGTTGTTGCAACATCTTAGGGCTTTCCAGGTAAGATTTATCAGTCAATCGAATCTCCAAAAACTTATTTTCAAAAATATGGGAGGTTATTGCATGAGTCCAAACGACCTCGTCCACAAAGTAATTGTACTGTAAGAAGGAGAGAATAGTCGCGAACACACTAGGACCATGTTGTGAACAAACATATAACAGGATGTATTTTCGACTTTTCAATGCGATTTTGATTTAGTCAAATGTGATCAACAGCTTAAAGACAACTTTACTGTTTTCTTTTCATTCATCCGTGGTTTTACAACTGAATGATAATATGAAACTTAGAAACCTTATCTAACTTAAGGATTAAATTAGATAGACTGATTAATTTGTGTACTTAATATATATCATAGATATAAAGTATGACACACCAGATGCAATAGATGCATGTTGTCATAGCATCATCTGGATTATTCTGTTGACTTATGTATCCAGTAATTGTCTATCACAATGGATGGCCTCAGTGCCGGATCATCTTCACATAAATATTTCTCCATTTGATGAAGGTAGAATTTTAATCCTTTCTCTATCACCTGTGACATACAACATGGAGGCTTTCACTTTTGTTGCAAGAAACTGGGAATCTATCATTATTGCATCCGAAGGCGGTGGTGCAACAGGCAATAAAGAATACGCAAAAGACTGAATTACAGAATATGGTACATGTATGACAGGCCGACTGTATACAACAGGCCATGTCAGGATACATCTCATGTATTTTGAAGAAAAACATCATCATAAATGAGGAGCTTACACACGTATTGTAGGGTGGAATCTATTCCTAAATTCATAGACTTTACCAAGCATTGTGAGGGTGAGGCTTGTGGCAAAATTCATGATCTACCTTTTCATTCGCAATAGAAGGGGCAGATACCCATGAGTGTGTGTGTGTGTGTGTGTGTGTGTGTGTGTGTGTGTGTGTGTGTGTGATCTAATCTGAATCGAGCCACAGCGAATATAAGGCGTCTGTTGATCTTGTGTGTAAGCTATGGTAACATGTAACGTTCCTCCTCTTGCTCGTCTGTCTTTCACAGATTGAGGACTTCCTTCCTCTCTTCGTGGCTCATTTCATTCACTCCCGGTACCATTCTTGTTGCAGTGCAGTGGCAATTGGTTTCCCATTTGTAATGAAGACATATTGATCATATCATAATGTCCCATCTGTAATAAAATAGTATCAGTACCCCAGAATACCTTGTACTTAATGGATGTACTATCCTTACATTCTTGTTACCAGTTTTGCATATTGTGATGTACATACACTTCCAGTGAGACATTTGTCACACAAGATATCAATCGACCTGTGTACCATGTGGTTGTCATTGTATTGTGGGAAGAGCAAGAGTTAGGAGATAATCTTTTTTGTCATAAGAAAAATAGATATTACAAGACAGTAGGATGAAATAGTTTTCTATTCTCACTCAATAGTGAACATTGATTACCTAACACATCATCTTCATCTGAATGCACTACAGTAAATATATTCTTCATATAAGAGAGAATATAAACACTTGTATTTCGTATCCTCGTCTCGTATACATAACAATGTCTTAACACACACCTGTTCCCCAGGTGTCATGTAGCACAGGAGGTGCGGGTATGTTAGTGTGTACGTGTGACTGAAGCTCAGAAAATAGCAATTAAAAATGGTTAATATAACGGCCGCTCACAGCACGACAGCCAGGCATGCGAGGCAAGATGGCAATTCCGTTGGGAAGATGTTGCTCAGACCCAGGCCACCACAGCTGCCGTGATCGGCCGTGGTGTTGTGGTGTGCATCGCACAGTGTTTGTTCCCCCTGTCTTGTGTGAGGTGTCTGTGTGGTGTCTGCTTACGAGGGATATATTCTTAATGTTAGTGTGAAGATTCCGCTCCACCTTCTTAGGTAAAAGGAAGAGACGTAAATATTCCTGATTTTCAGGTAAGTAATTAGTTATGAAGGATTTTTCTCTGCTTAGCTGTGCGTAAAACATCACCCATTTCGTATCATATATATATATATATATATATATATATATATATATATATATATATATATATATATATATATATATATATATAACTGTGATTAGGTGTTTATCGTGTAGTGTTGTGACAACTTCAGAACAACTACAACAGGAAATCTTCAGATGATATAAGCCTTTATTGTCCATCTACAAAGTCTAATGTTTGAGAAAGTTTATAGGCACGAAATTTAATCAATTTTTTTTCATTTGAGTTCTTGAAGCTAAGTATAAACTTCGAAACTTGACTCTCTGCACTATGTGTGCAATATCGAGAGTTTTAAATGTCTTTATTGTGATACTTTCATTGGGTTGTTGGAATAGACATGGTCATTTGGAACGTGTGACTCAGGAGAAGTGTTCAATATTTGTGGAGACATTTTAAACAGAGCAAATATCCGCTATACTGAAAGCCCAAAAGACTAATAATCTTAAATCCACATTATGAAAGGATTATCATTCAATTAACCTGTTCATCATGACGCTGATATTCGATATTAAATCTATTGATCGTTTGTGTGAGTCAGATGATGAATGAGGTTAACGGTAGTTGAAGTTTTAGATGTCCAGTGCAGGTGGCGCCGTACGCACAATGGTACACCGTACCCTACAGTACCTGTGGTGCACCATTAACTGTTACTGGATGCACCTGTAATGGTACGACGTTACCTGTAACGGTAAGTAGTGGAGCAGTTCACTCACACGTGCGTTTAGTAACAGCTCGGGCAAGCGTAACAAGCAAGAGTGACTGACCTTCAGTGAGCAACACTGACTGTTGCCAACTCACTTTTAGGAAAAATTTCACCACAGTTTCGCACACCTTACTCCGCTCCTCTCACCACACACACAGACACACACACACTCTCGCACACCTCCTTCTGTGTTGTGATTTTATCCAACTATACTTTGAATCTATCTCGTCTATATCACAGCATATTTGAAATGCGTTGCCTTTAGTAATTTAGACAAAGGCTTTAAGATAATAAGCTTGACTGTATTTTCTTATGTTTTATGGTATAGATTCTTTTGTTCTACCTGTTCCTATCTATCCTTATCTATCTTTGTATTACTGTCTGTTCATGTGTTTCTCTGTCTTTCTCTTTGTCTCTCCTCCTCCCTCTATTCCTTCTCCCCTCTCTCTCTTTGTGTATCTCTTTGACCACTAGACAGAAGAATGAAAGGAGATTAGAAGACATTACAGGAGGGGAAGGATGTATTTAAGCCCAGGAAAGACAGAGCGGTAGTGCTTCATAGAGCCATGCAAACTAATTATCACTAAGGATTCATTTGGATATTCCTACGAAAAAGAAAAAAAAGAGGAGAGTGCTTAGTACGTATGAGTGATTACGACGAGGTTTATCCAGAAGGCAGGACTAGCGCGTAGCACTCACCGCAGAAAGATTATAGAGTTACGAAGAAAGAGAGGTGTGATTAATGTACATTCAACATGGGAGGTGGAGAGATTGTGTGTTTGTGAACCGTAAACCAGAGACCCACGTGTGGATGAGGCAGATCATGTGTTCACTGTTCCATCCTCGGGCCATAACCACCTCCCGTTGTGTCGCACTTCAGCTGGTGTGAGTCTGTAGCGCGTGAGGAGATCCTCTCCCTCCGTCGTGTTCGTTGCATGCTGCTGCTGCTGTGGTGAGGTGCCTTAATAGCAAAAGGAGATGCTATAGATATGTACAGCATGGAGTACTAGATCTACAGCTCCTCCGAGAGGCCCCTCGTTATTCTAAGCATCTTCGAGGCGGGTAAAGGTGTTAAGAAACTTTGCTACAATGTCTGTCTTCGTCTCCATGTCTCTTGAAGCTGTTATTCTGTTAGTTCCCCCCTTTTTTTCGGATCTTTGGAAAGGACAGTCAGCCAAGAATCACTGGATTGTGGCAAAAGAGGCCATGCCATCACCAGCATAACTCGCGTTTGTGCTTCATTACCGGACCCAGAGCACAAGAGACGATTCATTCGGTGTCCTTAGATTTAGTGATGTTTGGGCAGTAGAGATCTTCAGTATGAACCAGTAGGTTGGTGCTGGTGCCCTTAGGTTGTGTCTCAGTGGCATGAGAATCTCATGGACGAATTCCAGTCACTTCATCTCATGAGAACCTCAAGAATGAATCGTGTACTATGAAGGTGATGGTAGTTGTAATGGATCGTTAGGATGTAGCTTGTGATGGTGAGTAACTTGCTGGATATAGCTGACAGGTGTTTGAGTGCGACGGTACGACCTTCGAATAGGATGGCATGGCCTTTGATCTGACCCTCAAGGATCAGGTCAAAATGTTTGACTGTCATACCCAAGGGTCTTACTGCCGTGCTTAAGGGGAGTAAAATTATCATTGCGATTTCATCTTTTCGATGGTTAATCTTGTCTCCCAAGATTATACGGTAATGTTGACCTACACAGGAACTATGTCGGTGGGTATGACGTGTGCTACAAAGGAGACACGGAAGATATAGTGTTCCTTAAAGTGTCTAGCGTCCTGTTCATTGACACCACTCGTAAACATCTAAGGTTCAGGGAGCTAAGTTAAGATGGCTCCCTCTATCTAATAGGTCTACTTGTTTTCTCAGTATAAAGAGTAACTGAGTACTCACCTGCTTTTTGCAAGCGAACTGGTCACCCTCTGCTACCTTAGTGAGTGAAAACTGGAATATCACTTTAGGTGCGTCAATAGAGAACTTTCAACTAATTCCATGAACACCATAATGGAACTTGGCTAAGCATTCTGAACAATTAGGATTTACATCCAGAAGTCAGTAATAGATTATTTTCCCTCACTTTATATCGAGGAACACAACATGGAAAACTCCGGCAGACGTCGCTTAGCCAGTCAGCTTCAACGGGCAACTGGAAGGTAGTGTTCTCTTACTCGACATACCTTACCACCATTGTATGTAAGTCCCGTCACACATTAGACACCTGTATTGCTGTCAGGGATGTGGATACTCAGCTGACTACTTCCTTAGATATCTTTGACTGAAGGAGGCTTCTGTCCTTGTCTCCTGAGGACGTGTTAGAATGAAGACCAAGCCGTACGTTGATGTAGGAATTCAAATGAATTGAAAATGGCTGGTCCAACTATGGAAAACAAACGAATAAATAAGAAAGGATTAGATTTGGTAATTAGTATGGCAGAAAGTATGAGTCAAACACGTCACACAGACCACAGTGGGTATAACTGTATGAAAACTCAACTACTTACAACTCCTTATGCATACACACACACACACACACACACACCATCCAGCAGCCTTGTCCATGTGTCACAAACGATACATCTGTAAGTAAAAAACATTCCTCATCATCCACCTCAGAGTGTGCACGACTACTATAGTTTCCCTCCAGGGTAAGAGTGGGTTCTGATACATTTTCTATGGACCAGACTTACATGACTATTTTCTTTGGTTTTCATGGTAAACACGTTATTCTTTTCCTCCTGTTACTATGATGTAAGCTAAATCTTGCCTGCAGTGGCGCATCTAGGGTATGGCAGGTAAGGCAGGCTCCCTGGGCGCCACTTGAAGGGGGCACCACTCACAGGTTTGTTTTCTGACATATGCTACACGAGTGACATTTTCAACGGTTTGGTTTTGTGAGATAAAGAAGAAACTCGCCTACTTTTCAACAATAGCAATATTATGCTACTATCAGTTACATTACCGTTTCTATGTTACAATTTTGATCAAATAATTCTTTAAGAGTTCATACTTATTCAAGTTTGGCCTAACACTTCCAGTTTATGATTAAACTGTATATGTTTTTATATACATCCATTGTATGTACATTTTTAATCAAGTCAGGGTTGCAATTTCAGTGCTTGCCATAGGCGCTATCTCCCCTAGATACGCCCCTGGACCTTTCAAATAAAACTGTGTTTCGCATGAATGAGCAACTGTTATGCTTTTTTTCAATGTGAGCTCCTGGCTTATTGTTTGTTTTCCTTACTATACAGTCAGCCAAGCTCTCTTGTAGTTTCAAGTAATCTGAAACAGTTTCGCCTCCCTCTAGGAAGGTGACCTTTTTGCGTCATGGATGTGGAGTCTTCTTTATGCTGTCTACCAATCTCCTTTTCCATGAAGGTGATAAAGTTCTCTCTCAAAGAAATGTGTTTGTTTCTCCTAACAATGACCATATGTTTCATGTGACAGCCTTGGTGAGTTAGGATATCGGGTTGTGAAGCTTCATTCTTCAAAAGATTTCAAATCTTCCAAAGTCTCCCCCTTTATATTCACATTTCAACCCATCCCTATTTCGTCCCGTTAATACACTTCATCATCTAAAACTTATTCACATTTTCAACTCCCTCGTTTTACACTCTCATATAAACATGGATGCCAGCGTCTTGAGTTTCTCTCTCGAGTCTGGTACTAAAACCGTGTCATCTGCAGACAGCAACTGACTCCCCTTACAGGTCCGTCACCGTCAATAGTATTACCAAAATATTAGAAAGGTGCCATTTCCCTGGCTGAGTAGAAGACGTTGAACAAGCATTGACTATATAAAAAGTACAAGTAAACACGATGAATTGCTTATCAAAACATCAATCAACCGAGCTATAACTAAGATTTAAGTGTTATGATTTTCTCACTGAGTGTACATCAATGGCCGGGAGTGGGTTGTGTTCAGTGTGGTAGCGCTGTACAAGACTTAGTGCTGGTCATTGCAGGTATGTTGCCAGGGAGCAGATGGACCCTCAGGAGGCTACTGATGGTGGTGATGACGACAGTGGTTACTGGCGTTCTCTTTCCCTCCTGGTGGTGCTGATGCCGAGGTCAACCACGCCCATCCGCCGGCCTCGCTACGCCCCAAACCCAGAACCTAACCTCAACACTTTGGCTTCAGAATACGGAAAGGCTACCGAGGGAAAGACAAGACCTGATATAGAGTACATACCTGGCTGGCCGTACGGACTGAGAATCAACGAACCTGACATGTGCAAGAATGAGGAAGTGTACCTCCTGAACACCGTCACTTCCAACCCATCTCAGGTATACCATCGGGAAATGATCAGAGAGATGTGGGGACGTGAGGACATAGCCAGCCAATTGAGACTGAAGACGGTGTTCATAGTGGGAGCTGTTCCTTCAGCAGTAACGCAGCGGCATCTGCAACAGGAGAGTGACAAACACCGAGATATCATTCAGTTTGATTTCTCGGAAACGAGGAAGAACCTAACCATTAAATCTCTGGCTGCTGTGCACTGGTTCAGGGCTTTTTGCAGCAACGCCACCTGGGTGTTGAAGTGCGACGTGGACGCCTACATCAATTTCTGGGCGTTGCTCGACGTGCTGGGGCCGGCGGAGAACACTTCGGACGCAGTGTGTGCTCGCTCGATGTCCAGGTCTGTATGTCGAGAGGTGACGAAGGGCGGGTGTTTGCCTCACTACGTAGTGGACCCTAAAGACTACTCCCCCAGGGTGTATCCGCCCTACTGCCAGGGCTACGCATACGTCCTCCACCGCAGGCTGGTGAACCGAATGCTCGAAGTGGACCGGCGGAGGATCGATCCTCCTTTTTGGCTGGAGGACGTGTACGTCACAGGTCTTCTGCTTCGTGACCTTCACCCCAGATGGCTGGATGTCAGGTAAGACAACATATAACGTCATATGCAGTGCAGTCCCCTTTAAGTCGTGACCACGAATAACTAATAGCTTATGACTACTGGCTACTGAAAATTCATGAATAACTAAGAACATGTTAGGAAGTGAGTCCCAGTCATTATCAAGGTCACATCAAAACTGACGGTCGAATCCACGACCCTCAGGTATGATAACTTCATCTTTGACCAAACTCCTAAGTGTCAGGTCAAAGGTCAAAGTGATAGTATTGTCATGTTCAAGGGATTAAGTGCCACTTCTCTTATCATCACACACTGTGTCCCATCCAACCTCTATAGCTTTATTTCTTCCTCTTCTACTTATTACCAACACCCTCCCCCACTTCTCTTCCATCCATGCTCTCTCTATTACCGTTCTTTCATTCTACCTCCGTCACCAGTACTCTTTCTCCTCCTCCTCCACCTCTTCCATCATTGTTACCACATCATTCACTACCATGTCTTTAAATCTACTCGACATACCCTTTCACACTTACTTCCAGTCACCCTCACTCTTCCCTCTACCAATCTGTCCTTCCCTTCACCATCATCACTTCCCTCCACCAACCTACCCTCCCTTCATCAGTCTGTCCTCTCCCTCCCCCAAGACCACTTCAGCCTCCAACCTGTCCTACCTCCACCATCACTACCCTGCTGCTTACAGTGTTGTTCCTCTCCCCTCCTCCTGCAGGCGTCGCAGCCAGGTAGTGCCCATGTCGGTGCGCCCCGAGTACCACGATGGAACGATGCTCTTCGTCCACGATCTGGAGGGCCAGATCGGTCAGGGAGCCACCAACTACGTCTGGCTGAAAACTCTACAACATTACAATGTTACGCCATGAGTCTCTCTCTCTCTCTCTCTCTCTCTCTCTCTCTCTCTCTCTCTCTCTCTCTCTCTCTCCTATCTATTTCTCTGTCATGTCTCTCATTTCTCTCCAACACTACGTTATCTATTCCGCATCAATCTATATTGGGAACTTTCCTTTCAAGTAGCCATACGAAATAAATCCTTATTATATCTAATGTTTTGCTACTTACCCGTCTTCACCATAGCCTTAACACTACTGACATTTTGCCAAGTCAAATGCAGTCTTCCTGACTTCCTCATTTTCAAATCACTCTTGACACTATTGAGGAGTTAGGTCAAACGCACCTACATTATACCATATATGAAACATGCTCAGTCGCTCACCGGTCTGAGGAGAGCACCTTACATGAAACAATTCAGGCGCTGCACACACAAGCGTCAGCAAGCAACATGTCACTAAACATCCTAGGAGTGTTCAAACACAGGTCGTGAAACAATGGTGCGCCTTAAGCCCCAACTAGTTTCTTATGAATGTAAATCTCTCTGAAGAGAGATCTGATCATGGACTTAATCTTGGGAGTTTTTATGACCATCATCTCTCGGCAGAAACGGATCAAATCAACTTTCCCAGCGTCGCTCTCTCTCAGTAGTCTCACGACTTCAATAGTTATGCTTGAAAACTGATACGTTTTCTCTTATTTCTTCTAGTATGTACATTTTCAATACAATATGGGGGTAAACTCAACGAAAATATCCAGATTTATTGTAGTCTTGGCGAATCTTTACACAAACACACACACGTCTTCATTCACGCCATTATGAACAAAATGACCTCACTGCTTCAGATCACCAGTCATTATCTTAGCCTCGATCTGAAATATTCTCACTGCATTTGTCGATCCTCTTTACGGTCTACCTCTTCTTATGTCATCTGTTAGGCATTCATAATGACCAGGTCATCTTCACGGACTTTCGCCCATGCAATACCCATATGTAGGTAAAGAAATTCAACCTGAATCATCGCAATGACAGAAGAATCAGCAGGTCATTTTAGAGCAGTGGTTAGAGTATTAGTTTTCGTGATGCTCAAATCTTAGTTATTCATGATGTTCAACTTAAATGCAACGAACGGAATAAAATGTTTTTTTTTTTTTCCACTGATTTCAAAAGGATACATGATGAACGTTAGAGAATATTGGTGAACGTTATGCAGATGGTTTAATGAAGCTTCGTTTCTAGACTATGACATGTTTACCAGGTAAAACTTTTTTGCCCTTTTTCGTACCAAACATGAACAGATCTTGTACCTTCTACTTCCTGTGACCTTTCGTGAACTGTCAGGTCATCCGTGTCCTCTCGTTATTCAGTGACCTTCGTGGCCGTTTTTGGTATCACGTAATTTCCAAAATTAGACGTTCTCTGAACCCAAGATCCAACATGACCTTTCGCCTTTGTGTAGTAATAATCTCTCATGTAAGTCTCTCTGTACCATTCGGTCCTGAAGTGAGTTCCCTTGACCTCCTCCAAGATGCAAAAGACTTTCATCCACCAGCCGAACTCTCCTGACACGTCCTTGGGCAACTACCCTTCCGTTGATCTTCCAAAGCATCGCTGGCTCAACCTTGGCCCCTCTGTGTACCCAGTGACGTCAGCTTGATCTCTCCTGCTGACTTAAGGTAACATTGACTCAAGAGAGTCGCCTCTTGTGACCTCTCGTTAACTCCCAGAACTTGGTGGTGGCGGGTTTCACATGGCCTCCTGACGCAAAGTTTGGCCCGACTGTTGCCAAACTTTCAGAATTGCCTTCAGGGTCTGATGCATCGTCTAACTTTAACCTTTTTCATTCATTATTTCCCTTTTACCAGAAGTACAGCTTCAGTAATATTTCATATATATATATATATATATATATATATATATATATATATATATATATATATATATATATATATATATATATATATATATATATATATGCAATGAACTACATAACTACGAGGAAAATGAAACACAATAAATTCCCAAGTGCATTTTCGTGTAATGATCACATCGTCAGAGGAGATACAAGAAAACTTTCAAGTTAATTGAAAGTAACATGAAAGGTTGTTTGGGTATTTGAGCTTTAGACCGAATAGAGACCCGTCAACACTGTACTCAAACCATTAATCGAAAAAGCTCTTAAAAATCTTTAGTTTTTTCAAGATACATCAAAGACCACACACTCTCTTGCTGTATGTATGGTCTTTGTCTTTTCATTGCCCTATTGCTTAAATCTATCATTATCATCATCATTATCATTATCATGGTTATCATCATTATTAAAGGAAGCCTTTGCAACATCCACCCATGGCAGCATTTAAACTTTTAGCCCAGTGCCATCGTGGTAAAAGCCCACAGAACGATGAGCACATAATACCTCAGTTGCTCCTGTAAACTAAACGAAAATGGTATATTCAGAACCAGCCAACAGTTTTTATGTGGCCAACGTATCCACCACACTGCTCCCCTGCTTTCCAACCCAGGTCTGTGTCTATGGCTATTTCCTGAATTCAGTTTATTGTGGCGGCCAAAACTGGTCATGTTTGTCTGATGCATTTTCTTCTTTGGGATTTGTTTCAACAGGAGTTTGGATGTGATAATGATTACGTCTTGTTAGGATTATTGACAGTTCACAAATAAGTTTCGTGATTCATACATAAAAGTATTTGGCTTTATTTGTTATACGATACAAGATTGCAGATTTCTTTTTCAGAGGAATATGATTACCATCACTGGTTTTTTGAATTTATAACAGATTCAGATTTCTTATTTCTGTACAAGATGGAGACACTCGACTATAGGATTCTTCGGAAGTACAATTTCTTAATTTTTTGCGAATCCCAGACACAGAAATGCTGTCATGGGTTTTTACATTTTTTTTAGGCGTGATCAAATTTCATCACAGGTTCATATTGTTTCAGAAATGTGACCACTCCATCATGGGTTTTTCATATGCGTAAAAGCTCCATTATATATGTCTCTTTTAAACATGTAAAAGCTTTATTCGAGATTCATGTCTTTTTACAGTCGTGTAAACACTCCATCATACATTTTCATTTTCTTCCTTTTCAGCCGTGTAAATCATAGGTTTTTATTATGCTTTTATCAAACACGTAAACACTCCATCATAGATTCTTTCCCCCAGATATGTAAGCACACAATCATAGGATTTATTTCCTTTTATTTTTTCTCCAGGGGAGTATGCACTCCATCATATTGTTTCATTACTTCCTTGTTTTCATATTACTTCCTGTGTACTCTAGTCTGCCCTGAATTCAAAAACTTCCCCGTTGACAACAAGAACAGTAAAAAAAACAAGATAAACTTTGTATGTCATGGTGAAACCTGTGGGAGATAAGAGCAGGAGTGTGTAGGTGGATGGGACGGGAACCGTGGAAGGGAAGTAGGAAGGTATTGGAAAATAGGAAGAGATGGAAAAGGCATAGAAGGAATGATGTAGGAAGGATGGAAAAGAAGGAAGATGAAGAAGAAAGAAATGGAAAAGAGGGAGGATGAAAGAAATAGATGATGGAAAAGAGAGAGAAGAGGAAAGATGGAAAAGAGGGAGGGGAAAAGAAAACGAAAGGAGATTGCAACTATCCTTGGAGTAACGCTATGTGGTAACTATGATGATGAGGATGTCCATATCCTAACTTATATGCATCCTATAAGTTACTTATACACACACACACACACACACACACACACACACACACACACACACACACATACACACACACACACACACACAGACGAAAACACACTCCTAAACATGTACAAACACATACACATATACCAGGTGCACATAAACACATATTCGCTCTCTCAAACTTATGTAAATCAGAATATCATGATTCAGAACTGTGAACCAAGGGCCAGGAGTTTGATTCCTCGTCTCGAGTATTCAAGAGGTCTTCTGGGTATCAGAATATCGTCAAAGGATGATATTCCGTCTTGGTCGGCTGAATGAAAATGAAAGAATATTTGGTCAGCAGTTACTCTGATTGGTTGATCCCACTCAACATTATATTTGTAAACTGGTTTCATTCATCAGTTTATACGATATTCTCGCTGTATAGATTGACATTCCTCAGTGGTTGATTTCCCATCACGTCATCAAATATCACCGCGTGATTGGTCGAGAACTTGATGACATCATCGTGTACAACACAGAGCGGGGAGAAAGTACCATTATGTCATTGGCCACTTAACACAGTGAGAGGAGTGTGCGGCCTGAAGACAATTCTGAACACCTGAGGAAGCTCAGTTTATTCTATTCATCAACTGGTGGATGACAGGCCTTCAGCTACCTTGCATGTCGACGGGCGTAAAACCTATACAACCAACACATAATGTGGCAAAACAATGTTTCGTGTTTTCTGCTCTTTGTCTGAGGTAAGACACCAATGTAACTAATATATTATC
Source organism: Panulirus ornatus (assembly GCF_036320965.1). Classification (NCBI taxonomy): domain Eukaryota; kingdom Metazoa; phylum Arthropoda; class Malacostraca; order Decapoda; family Palinuridae; genus Panulirus; species Panulirus ornatus. The sequence goes on along the minus strand of NC_092229.1, from coordinate 53,426,379 downwards.
GAACATAGGTTGATGTCACCCTGAAGCCAATGAAATGAAGGACATTTACAGCCAATACAGTAAATAAATACTTCGTGGACGCCATGGTATGACATGGGCAGGCATCGAAGTGCTTTGAATGACCAGCGATATTGGTATAGTTTCCCAAGAGGGAGGACCAGGTAAGTGTCTAGTGCCGAAGCTCTCACTGAAAACGGGGGGAAAAGAAGCCAACTCACCCGGAAAGTGAAGCTTCATTTCCTTTCCTATCTCCACAGGAAAGATCTTTTTTTTTTTAAGCTTATCTCTTCGACCCCGAGCTTATCTGGAAGACTTTAAGTTTATCTGGTCTATGTTCTATCGTTCAGACAGAAAGCGTTAGTGAATTATTGTGCGACAGGGGGACACATTCTTTTATTTTCGCATTCCTAATCTTTAGTGTTGGGTTACAGTCTCGAACTCACTCGGAACCAGTTCATAAGTTCCACTTTCTATATATATCAGTCCTATATGTTTGATTCTTCATTTCATACGGGTATTAAAACAGAGACAATTCTACCACTGTATAGCTTATGGAGTAGAAAATCTATTGTCTACTTCTTATGCTTTGTAAGTTTAAGTGGGTTGGTTGGTTGTTTAGGCCGATCATATTCTATACTGAAGCAGTTAACATTTATAACCATTAATCGTACAAATCTTGAGCATCTTCAAGTGTTCATGATAAATGTAAGACCATAAACGCCCCTACTGCACATATGACCCTTGCCTATTTCTTGACATAACAATTCTATCAGTGGAAATATCTTTAAAATCTCAAATCTAAGAGTGGCATCTCGCGGTAGTGGATGTGCCCAGGTTCTGAATACGAAATTACAAGAACGTTAGGAGAAACAGAATTGAAGTTTGCACTACGGACATTATAACTGGGATCCAGAGTTTACGCGAAGCCGAAGGGCAAAGGATTCATCACTTATTGCACCACAGACCTCAAAAGCTGATACATGGAATACCAAATGACTCGAGAAATTGGGACTTAACCAATAGTCCACCCCCCTGTGAACCTGGTAATTGGGAGAGGCAGAGTAAAATAGAAAACCGAATTCTGGAATACGAATTTCAGTTCGTTCCTCTGGGGGGTTAAGCCAAGCTGAGCAGCGACCTAGTTTAACCTTACAGGGGATTTCTGTGTGCCTTCGTCTCCATCCAAATCTCGAACGTGAACCCGCTTGATTCCTAGCTAGCGGCACTAGCCACTGCACCACGGTACGCTAAATGTAAACTGCTAATAATTTCACATACTAGGAAGTCCTCTTGGGATCGTACCAGAAGACCTCTCACACAAGCCTCTAATATACGAAGCTGTGATATAAAATTCACTTTTATAAGTGTTGACTTCGGCGTTCAGTGGGGGGTTGTCTGACGTCTTGAACTTCCCTGTGATGTCGGGCGAACCTCATCACATGAAGGGAAGGCAAAATTGCTTTGCTTAATAATTCCTAGAGTTTCATTGATCGTCAACACTGATGCTTGTGTTGCCGTGTTTGCCTCGATGCACGGACCAAACCATGCAGCCAGGATGGGTACGGTAAAATATAGAAATAAAAATGTATGATTCTAGTGAATAAACTGTGTGTGTATGTATTTCATGGTTTGTGTTGGTTTGCATGTGTGTGCTTGTTTGTGTATGGGCTCATGCAATTTGTGTATAAGAGCCGGAGGGTTTATACTGTTGATGTGTGTGTGTGTGTGTGTACAGACCTATTCATGGGTGTATCTCTCTCTCTCTCTCTCTCTCTCTCTCTCTCTCTCTCTCTCTCTCTCTCTCTCTCTCTCTCGTATGTGTATGTGTGTTGTGTGTGTGTGTGTGTGTGAGAGAGAGAGAGAGAGAGAGAGAGAGAGAGAGAGAGAGAGAGAGAGAGAGAGAGAGAGAGAGAGAGAGAGAGAGAGAGAGAGAGAGATCATGTTTCTGTTAAAAGCTTTGAGTCGACTTTGCTAGATGATTTTGAAATCTAAAATGTAGTGGTTGATTTTATTCCACTGGTGTAAAAGAAGTGCTTTTGTTTTATATTTTGCTCATTTGATGTCTACTGTATCATATATATATATTTCCCCCTGGGGATAGGGGAGAAAGAATACTTCCCACGTATTCCCTGCGTGTCGTAGAAGGCGACTAAAGGGAAGGGAGCGGGGGGCTGGAAATCCTCCCCTCTCGTTTTTTTTTTTTTTTTTTTTTTAATTTTCCAAAAGAAGGAACAGAGAAGAGGTCCAGGTGAGGATATTCCCTCAAAGGCGTAGTCCTCTGTTCTTAACGCTACCTCGCTATCGCGGGAGATAGCGAATAGTATGAAAAAAAAAAAAAAAAAAAATATATATATATATATATATATATATATATATATATATATATATATATATATATATATATATATATATATATATATATATATATACATATATATATATAACACACACACACACACACACACACACACACAGTTATGGACCACTTGTGCAAAGTATTTTAAGCCAGTTTTGTCCCCACAATTATTTGAAATATAAACCTGAGTTGTTTTTACATACTCTAAATATAACAAATGATCAGCCGGAACGCTCAAATATTGCTTTGTTTTTCATTAACATTAAAAGAATTATTTTTCGTCATTATCATGGATATCACGACACACTTTTATGTACAGTCATAGAAACCTAGATCATATATATATATATATATATATATATATATATATATATATATATATATATATATATATATATATATATATATATATATATATATATATATATATATATATATATACATATATATATATATATATTCATATATATATATATATATATATATATATATATATATATATATATATATATATATATATATATATATATATATATATATATATATATATATATATATGAATATATATATATATATGTATATATATATATATATATATATATATATATATATATATATATATATATATATATATATATATATATATATATATATATATATATATATATATATATATATATATATATATATATATATATACATATAATGCTATGACAATAATGCTTCTCACACAATACCAAAAATAATTTTTCATTGTGATCAAAATAATTGTTTACGAAGTCAATTATATTGATAATCCTAACGTGTAATATAACTCGGTCCATGATAGAAAACGATTTCGTTTGGACTTCATTTTAATTGTCTAGTGAGTCAGCGTGTAAGGTTAATATCATATCAATTTATAAAGAAGAAAAAAAACCCTCAAAATATATATTACAAGAGATTACTGCATCCATTTCTTAATTTGTAGTATACAGGTCAGGTACCTGGCTAAGGTTTACTTTAATGTGTAAACTTTTTATTCAATGGCGTGAGAGGCGAAGGTTTAACGTGTATTTCGTGTTGATTTATGGAATAAGTTTGTGGCGAATGTAAAAGATAATGTAAACTGCTTTCTCAAGTCATGAAGGAAATGTGTAAACGTATCGTGTAAATGTACAAATGATAATGAAAAGGATGAAATCATTAACATGCTTCGTTACGATATACACATAGCCATTGGTTACTTTACCGACAGCACTGGTAAATGGCACGTTATTTTGCCGAAAAGTCAATGCTGATGAGTCAAATGGTATTATGCCAAAAGGCTCTCTGAGTGGTCACTGACCCTCCTGATGATCGCCCGTTTGCATCTGTTAGTTATGCTACGATATTGCTTGTCGAGGACGAGGTCGAGGGAGGTCGAATTGAGGACGAGAGCGATCTAGTTGAGGACGATAATCGTCCAATTGAGGACGAGAACTGTTTGGTTGAGGAGGATTAGGTTCAACTTGAAATATTCTATTTGCATCGCTGTGATTTTTTGATGCGATCTTCAAGAATTGTATATTTGAAACCACCTTACTCCATTGCAGGATCTGCATTTTCACGAATTGTACCCTCGTTCTAAATCTTTCCAAAGGTTTTTCTCTTTTTCATACACGAATTCGTTAACTACGATTGCGTATGGAAGATAATTCAGAAATGTTCGTAAGATTGAATTAAAAAACTATAACATTTCAAGGCAATCATGTGAAAGCAACTTAGATATACTGTATTCTTGGCTTCTTGCAGATCCAGAGATGTTGACAGCTTCACCATTCCCCGAAAATGTTGATGTATCATGTTATGTCTCTCGGCAAAGATCTGAGGGTTGTAGCTTATATGTTGTTCATAGTTTATATCAGGGATAGTCTCCTACTTCCCTCGCTAGTTCCTGCTCGAGTATCATGACCGGAGGACGAAAGGTCGTAAAATCTAATATGCAGGCTCCAATGTTATATTTCCCGTCTACGTTAGATGCCAAGAAGTTGTTGTTAACGTGAGTGAGTGACCATCAAACTTGGCCCTAAAACTATACTGTGAAGTTATGAACAAGGTCGAGTGAGTCGTACATTACTTTAAAAGTTATTACTCCCAGTGATGTAGCCTCAACGAAGGTAGCTCTTCATTCTCAGAGTCTGATAACATTCTCTCTCTCTCTCTCTCTCTCTCTCTCTCTCTCTCTCTCTCTCTCTCTCTCTCTCTCTCTCTCTCTCTCTCTCTCTCTCTCTCTCTCTCTATATATATATATATATATATATATATACACACACACACACACACACACACACACACACACACACACGATCCCAGGCAGGCTCCCTAACTGTGCCACTATAATGCCACGCCGATAATGGTTTGTCATTAACAAGAACCCAAACTCGGCTTGGACGTGGCGAATATTCACACTCATTGCCATAACGGAAGGGTAATAATACATGTAAGTGAGGACATGTAAAACCTTAGAAATTACATGAACACTTGAGGAATGTGTTCAGAATTAATTTTTTTTTGTCGACTGTTGGTCACATGATCAAGAAGATGGCGTTAATTAAGCGGTATAACCAACCAACTACAACCAGCTTGTAACAACCACGTCTATTACGGTTTCAGGCCTAATGACCACTCTGCAGTTGATGCCCATTAAATCCAACAAGGTAACGTACATGTTGGAATCGGGGATATAGAATTCCAGAATAAAGTAATACTAGTCATTTCCCTCAGCTCGATTCATTAAATTGTGATGTATGGTCACCGCTGATGGCTAGGAATCAGGGTTGATGACCATTCAACGAGAGTACACATTCGGCTGCAGGATCGTTGTGAAGCACAAGTTTGTTGTTATGATGTAAACTAAGAGCAATATCTTACGAGTCTACGAGGCTTGGCCTAGCTTTTATGAGGGTCTTAATTACAGGCTATCTGTTAGGGTAGACAAGATCTCCTACGGTGAATTACTTATTGCTGATAAGAATTACCCTATTTTCTAATGACATAACCAACTTATGTTCTCTGTTAGATGTGCTCGCAAAGCTTAAGCTAACTAATATAGCTGTTCTTTTAACCATTCCTAACGTATGACACTTTTTTATATCAGCTAAAACTTTTTTTCTTTTATGAGAAATTTCCTACTAATACTTTCCAAAATCAGTCATGTAAACAGATTATGATGGTAATTAATTTGCCAGATATTTCGCTGACAATCTTAACCCTATTTCTGATTCTCATCATCAAGAGATGCAACTTGAAATTGTAATATTAATTACGTCCAAAGCATCTCGTCTGTTAAATAATATTCTGGAATATGAACCAGCCAGGTGACAGGCAGGATGGTGTTATCAGAGAGCGGCAGGAGCTCTGGCAGGGATTCCAGTAATGATAAAGGACTGGAAAGAGCTTTTGAGGTTTGAGAGCTTAATCATGTTACGTAATTCTCTGAGATGTTTAGTGGTATTTGATAAACGAATAATAGGATTATAAGGTAATCCCACAAAGGATACATGTTGGGCCGGCCTCTCCTATTCGACCAGAGTGTAAGGAGGTTCTGAATGGGTAAGGGGACGCCCTTTAGTTCCGAACATCCAGAGTGCTGGAAATGACGTTCCAGACAACCTAAATTTTGAGATTTTCACCGGGGGTATGCGCCTGGTCCTCTCTAGAGCTCACGAGTTTAGGGGTTCGAAGGGAGAAGGAGCCTTACAAAGGAGAGTCAGCTTAGAGCCCCCAGTAGGGTAAGGCCAGCCCTGGCCACATGCGTAGTGCGAGGTCATGTGGTCTTAGAATTATCTTTAACGGTGAAGAAGGTTTTGAAAGATGCCTCACTTGGTGGATGAAGTAACTTGACGTTGACGTCATGAATGACCCTGGCATTTGGATACTTGTATACCGAACCAACTAGCCAAGAAAAGCACAGGATGGATAACTGAGTAAAGTTTGAAAGGTACTCATTATCATGACTGAAGACTGTAAAATTCCTGTGAAAGAACGAATAATAAAGCAGCAAATGTTAAAGGGAGAAGGATTTCGATAAAGAGGGACTTACATATACCTTAAGATTACAATAAACACAGGAACCTCTATTTTCGTAATACATAAAGACGAAATGAAGAATCCTTAATAAAGATAAAAGTGCCACAACTGAAACTAAGCCATGTGGAAAACCTAGCTAATTGGCGTCCAGGGGCGACGGATGAATGGCCAAGAGATGTCAAGAAAGCAGGAAAATGACCTAAAATCGTCTGCTGAAATACAAGAAAGAGGGAGAGAAAAAAAGACTGGATAATTGTAGCATGGAGGGCAATAACCTGAAAGACGTTTGACAAGTAAAAAACTTTGTTGGATATCATTATGAAGTTATCATTAGAAGCGTGGAATGACCTGATGATTGATGATACTTGGGTTGGAGAGAGAGAGAGAGAGAGAGAGAGAGAGAGAGAGAGAGAGAGAGAGAGAGAGAGAGAGAGAGAGAGAGAGAGTACAAGGCTAAGAGACGGGGCAACATGAGTGTAAAACTCTCTCCCCACAACATATAAAAAGTCATCGCAAATACTGATCACACACACACACACACACACACACACACACACACACACACACACACACACACACACACACACACACACACACACGCAGTGTTTGCTATGTAGGATGTGAAAGTCAGGGATACACAATATCATTTAAACATGTTTTCCAATAATTCCACTAAGGTGTCACCTACGTCCGTACTCCTGGTATGTTTGCGTCATCACATTAATAAACTCTGCTTACTTGAAGCTAAACCGAGAGGAAAGTCATTTTTGGTAAGACCACCTCACCGTCAGTGGACAAGAAAGAATACAGTTCTGTTAGAGACCTTCTCGCTCAAAGGAGTCCATACTATCTCTGCTACTGAGTGGAGGGCATCCTTGATGCCACAGGAGTCATGAATTTTCAGGGTACTGTCCTGGGGTTACGCAGCCAATGTATAACGTAAAATGATCAACTTGTTCATCAGTCGTACATTTCTAAGCTATTGTTTGTGTCCACGACAACAAACAAATTCTAATTCTTGACTTTCATATGAATTAGGAAGTGAATCGATGATTCTCAAAGGCAATTACGTTTTTACAGACATCAAAGTACCGAGGGCGATGGGACAAGAATTCTGTGAACTCCTTCTCGTGCAGTTTGGGTCGATGAACTTACGACAGTAATAGATCGGATTACACCCTGGCTTTACGTACCTGACACTTCAATTCGCCAGGGGGTAATGACCCTTAACCTGAGTGATGGACAAGATCATTGTCTTCAGGTAATTGCTGGTAAATGGGCCTCCCTGCTGGTTAACGTGGGTCTTACGTATTCTGTTGTGGATTTTGATGATTAATTCCAACTGTATCAAAGAATCACTGTGGTTGATGAATTATTAAAGAAGTTCTCAGTAATAACGAAGAATGTTTGTCTCTTAAGAAAAGACTTCAGTCGTCAAAGTTGTTTGGCTATTGAGGGGCGCTAGGGACTCGTCATGACCCACACTATCTGCTTTAAAAGCCAGAGATGAATTCAGGCAAGTCTTCATGGACGTAGCCTGGATAATGGCCAAGAGTTCTGTGCCAGCTGTATTTTTATGCTTTCCTCACTGTATTCTCATAGAGACAACTGCCAACTGAAATATGAGGAGTAAACTTATCTGTCTCTCATGTTTTTAAGAGTCATTCAAACAAGTCTGGCTTACACTTTCCTCCAAGGTCATTCATGAATGTGAATTATTCGTTTTATTTTTGTCTGCGGATTCTTTTTGCATCTGGAAGCTTTCCAGACAATACTTCCAACTGCAGCAGCACATAACACCCAAGGCTTTTCTCTGTTGAACTTTCTCATTTAATCAACTGAATGCATTCAGTTGTATGATACTCTCTTGAGATTATTTGGACAAAATGCAGAAGTACGTATATGCTCAAGGGGAAATTATGGGTTTTCTCAACAGTCTGCTTCTCATTTCTGACTAACATCAAAATAGGGAGATGATTTTAAGTGACTGTGTTACCAACGGCAAAAACCATCGGTATATTAGGTAATTTCGGAGTTAAAGAACCATTGGAGGTGGTATCAGCGAGTCCCAGAAGTCTTTACCTAGCAGACCCGAGGTCGTCTAAGATGCTAAAGAACACGTAAAAGGTCAAGCTGAAGTTGGATGACATAGGTCATCTTGTTTTCATTCCTTAAGTGTTCACTCATAGGAGGAGCATAACTTGAAATAGAATTTCTATTAACAAAACGTTTTTGGGATTTGTTGTTCGACTCGCTATGTTTCTGCTTGGTAGATGTTGTTTCCTCAGTATAACTATTAGTCTAACGACTGTCAAGGTCATTAGGGCCGTAAACGTCAAGTTATAACCAAGAATCGAAGTTCTTCAACACTCTCTTCTCTTCGCTTGGGTATTTGGAATATAAGTCTGTCAAAAGTCAGTGTCAACCAAGAAACCTTTAACACCTTCAGGTATTTGAAGTGATACCAGCACCACAAACACTCTAATTATGTATGTGGGTTGGTTGGTTGTTCAGCTAACCATGCCAAAGCCTCATTGCTGTAATGCAATATAAACTGGACTCACTGATGACTTGTGGGTACATCACCATTGTGAGCTATAAGGGAAGACCGTCAGCGCTCGCAATCGTACTGCTTTGTCTTCACTAATCACAGAGTAATTTCAACTTAGCCGCTGGTCATCTATAAGTGCGTCATATCAATCAAACTTGGTATGAGGTATTAGCTCGTGGTCAGTTCCTGGGATTCTGAGTTAATGACAACCAATGATACTCTCCCATGGTCTTCTAATTTCATCTGCTTTAGATTATCTTCCTGACGTTCTTCTTTTTCTCTTCATTAACAAAATGGTTTACAAAAGCTCACATAGATCTTCAATGTTCAATTGTCAGTTCATAAGACCTTTGAATACATCTTTATAGATGGTGCCATATAAGATAGTGAGAGTGTAGGAGGTGCAAGAATTATCTTAGTCATCTGAAGACGGTGTTCAAGATATTTTCAGATGGTTTTGATAACTTGACTTTGCCAGCCGTAATGATAACTGTTAAGATTATCTTATATATAGTGTACTACTACTTCAGCTATCACTAATACTAATGATTAATGATAAGCTCGAAGCATTAATCATTCCTACGTTTCATGGTATTTGACATATCCATCATGATTCACATGATTTCTCATCATAATCTTTTGATAAACAGTTGATGTGAGGCGTATTATCCTTTGCTACACTTAATCACACGTTGGAATAACTTATAGGGATGAAGCATGCCTGGCTATGTGTGTGGATTTCATAAATATATCTTCCATGTGTTGATGTGTACATTCCATGTTCTGCCTTTGTTCATCAGCGATGATTAATCTGTCATGAATGATTGATCAGGATAAGAACATTAAGAAACATGACTTCAATTCTTGAATCAGTTCCCGAAATCAGTTCATTACGTTGACATGTAAGTTGGAAAAAGCACACGACAACATTTATCAATGATTGATATCTTCCACACGCTTCTGTCATTAATCACTCTAAGATATTCCTTTACGTGGAGAGAAGAAGAAGTCTTTTACAGACAAAAACAATTTCTTCTTTCTAACATTTAAGTATAAGATCCAAGAATATAACACAAACATTTTTTCTTCTCGTTTGGTTGGTTATTTGGGCTTCAACCCCTTCGACTGCTAGTGTCACTGGTAATCAAGAGGGTTACGAACACCCGGATGACCGATCATTACTGAACGTGTACTGTATACACTCTGGCAGGGACACAGAGGAAGCAAGTCGTTAAGTTAACAAAACTGAAGGTAGCAGTTTCGGCAGCGCTGCGAGATTAGCGTAGGCTGTATAAGATTACCATGGATTTAAATGAAGTTACTTTCCCCCTTTTTTTCACTGCTTCCTGCCAGGTTGCATCACTGAGCAACCTATCGTTATGAGAATCACTAAGTCCCTTCAGAATCTTGTGAGCCATAAGGCCTCTGCTCTCCTCTCCGTTTTCGAGGAATGGCAACATAGAAACAGCGGTAACGCATGCCTAGCAATCATGTAGAAGTAAATGACAATGAAGAGAGAATCATTAACGATGAATGAGAAGCTACGTGAATGACTTTCATGAGTGGAGTATCAACATGACGATCCGGAGAATGAGAACGTAGTGAGAGTTTATATATATATATATATATATATATATATATATATATATATATATATATATATATATATATATATATATATATACATATATATATATATATATATATATATATATATATATATATATATATATATATATATATATATATATATATATATATATATATATATATATATATATATATATATATATATAACATGAAATTTGTTCAAGACTTAGACTTGCATTTGGTTCCAATAATTTGGACATGAAATTTGTAATTCTCAAATTTCATGATGCCAAATTACACGTTGGAAAGAGACATGCATTGCTATAGTTAGGCGATTAAAAGACAAACGTCAATATTAAGCATAAAAATTATGCAAATTTACCGGTAAATGTTTTCCACGAATTTCTACGATACGATAAATTCTTCAAAGGTTAATGGCATTAAGACATGCAAGTGATCTGCTACTGATAAGCTTTAGCAAACATTTTTTCTATAACGTTTTAATAGAGTGCTTACATTCATGATATAATCTACGAGCATGGAAGGAAAAGTTAGCCTTAACTGTCCTTTTTGTAACAGTATAATCACAGCTGATGAGGAAGAGGAACATAACATAGAATGTACATAAATGAACCAATGAAATAAGAGGAAGTGATTCACGAACAGAACTAAGCATGCGTCTTTGCTATAAATTATTCAAGCGTGTGATTATCTCTGGCAAGGATTCTACGCCACAGATATACATCAGAGAGCTGAGATGTATAATAGTGCGGACCCTGACGGATGAGTCAGATATTAAAGGAACACTGGACATGGTTAATTAAGGCGTACCTAACCTTTTTTATCAGGAGGGAAGACTGTGAAATTTGAGGAAAAGGCAGCGGGCACCAAAGCAAGTAATAATTCTAGTAATTTTGAAATGTACATAACATGATGAATGTACGATGAAAAGAAATATGAGAAATATTCTTTGATTTAAAATGCATATGTTTAGAAAATTTATCATATCATTCTTACTGACCAACATTGTTTGTGTTAGATCTGGCATTCTATACCTTGCGCTGGTGAGTCGTAATCTCAAATGTAAGACCAGGTGACACTTCAGTATCTCATCGAGATGGAAATCCGTCGTTGATTCCTGCCCTATACTCGGATTTCCAACCATTTATATCGGGAACATACACCTACAAATATGCTTCGATTTACGGGGAAAACTGAATCTTCAAAAGCATCTTCACTTACCAGTAAGTATCTACTTATAAAGATAATATCCCCAACATTGATTCACTTAGTATATTTATGTTAGAAATGCTCATAAACCAATAAAATTCTCCAGCTTAAGATTCTGGTAAAAATGAAAAGATTATCATTTCCAGAACAATTTCTTTGATAAATGTATACAAAATATTTAGTACCAGTTTATGAATATAAATTCTAAAGACTTTCAGAGACTGAAAAAAAAAGTAGAGAAATAGAACTCATTCTCAGTGTCAGTCTCAACTATATTTCTTTCTCCTCATTTTGTATATAGAGATTTGATTTCATTGCCAGGTGTGATCTCCATGAGTTCACCTAACAATTGATCGCATTTTGATTAAACTGATTATCTGAGGAACGTCTTTACTGTCGCTCTGAAGTTTCACGTTGAAAATATTCAGGTACAGAGTTACATCAGATGGGAAAAGTTATCATTATGATCATCTTATGACTTCAAAAACTCCATCGTCTCTTTTCCTGAGATGTAGGAATCTTGTAGGCTTTTACTGAGGATCCAAACCTTCTTGATCCAGTATGAAATCTTTATCGCCAGGTCCAACTTCCTTATGAATTACCTGCAAAAGTTGATGTTGGAACGCTGTAGCTCAGAGGAACTGCATTATTCTAGATGAAACATTTATGGAGGTGCAAAAGCGAAAATCTGTTGCGTACAAAGTTTCCTGATAAGTGATTCATTGGCGAGGAACAGACTCTGGGAAACAATCGTCTTTCTTATAGAGCAAAATATACTCACTCCTGCAGGCTAGCACCACAGGTGCCTCACCTGTAGCAAAAGATGCTAACATTCTGCTGACGTATATCAACATGAAGCATACTTCTTGAGCGTACTTTCTCGCTTAATTTCTTTAAGTGCTTATGAATGCTTTTACTTTAGATTCGTCCTTTCACTAGTGGTATTTTCAGTAACATGTCCGTGAAAGTCATCATATTCATACCTGCCAATTGAGCAGTATCAGACAATTACTGTGTTACATCCTAATCATATATTTTTTCGGAATTGTAATTAGATAATTGCAAAATAGATATACACATTAACCTTTAGAATTAGCAAAGCAATAACGTATTTCTTATTTTCTGTAACATTTACACGTATACGTCTTACTTGCCCTAATCAGGCTGAGGAAAAATGATACACCATTACTGTCAAGGACACTCTGTCGGCTTAATTTATTCTTATAAGTAAGACTAAAAATTCAGAATTTCTGGATTAGAAAGTTTCATCTTAAAGGAAACGGAACCCCCATCCACAATACAGTAGGCTACCTGCATGAACAAGTATATGGTAACCGAACTTATCAAACAATATTTCGATGCGGCGCGAAAAAGTCTACGGGCCAACCCACCCACGTTTAACTAACTCTACGGAAATAAATACGAGGATTTCACTTACAAAAACCAGTCCATTAAAATGTCTACGGATTAAATAGCTTATAATATCATCAGCTAAGATACAGCTGCGGACAAATCAAATTATGTTTTACTAATAAGACAGAACGTGTGTGGACTGCATGAGACACATTTCACACGTCAAAGGATCATTGTTATTGCTGCGCGAAATGAGACAGTTGTGATGAAGATAATGATGATAATATGATATTGATGATAATTTTGGTTATGAAATCTATGAAATAATGATGGTAATAATAATGATGATGATCATGATGATGATGATAATAATAATAATAATCATGATAATGATAATAACAATAATGATAATAATGATAATGATAATAATAATAATAATAATAATGATAATAATAATGATGATAATAATAATAATAATAATAATAATAATAATGATAGTAATAATAATAATAATGATAATGATAATAATAATAATAATAGTAAAATGATAATGATAATAATAATGATAATGATGATAATGATATTAATCAAATGATAATAATGATAATAACTAAGGTAAAGAGAGGAAGCACATGATATATATATATATATATATATATATATATATATATATATATATATATATATATATATATATATATATATATATATATATATATATATATATATATATATATATATATATATATATATATATATATATATATATATATATATTCCTACTCACCTGAGTCACGCTTACTTATGTGTCTCAGTCATGTAAATTCTCTGACGTTTTTGTGTATCCACTTTAGGCTATACCAACGGAGATTTATTTTTGCAGTCCTTTATATATTTATGACAATTATACTGAATCTTAATACATTACATGGTCTTCTGTCTTTACACACACACACACACACACACACACACACACACACACACACACACACACTGTCTATTTCTCAGTATCTCATCCAGACTGTAGAGTAAGGAGCCTACATTAATAACGTTTCGAGTTTGTCGTATCTTTAATATACTCTGAGTTATGGACACGTCTGGCAGGCGGTGTCGGCATCGTTATCAGCAACCTCCAGCAGCACTTACCTCCTGCTGAAGGATGAGAGGCTGCAGGATGATCATACACTCGAAGTAAGGTTGGGTATTGGCGATCTGAAGCGCCATAAATGTATTTTTCGATGTGGCCAGTTTTGTACCATGACTGAAGGTGTAAGTAAGAAATAAGCTACTTGCTAAATCTCTCTCTCTCTCTCTCTCTCTCTCTCTCTCTCTCTCTCTCTCTCTCTCTCTCTCTGTCTCTCTCTCTCTCTCTCTCTCTCTCTCTCTCTCTCTTCATATATATATATGTATATATATATATATATATATATATATATATATATATATATATATATATATATATATATATATATATATATATATATATATATATATATATATATGTTTATACTCCCCTTTTAGCATTTCAGTACAGGTTACTTCGTTCCTGCCTTACTTTACATTCCAGCAACATTTTTCCCTCACTGGTGCGATAGGTACAGCGGACCAGGATTTGTGAAATAACCATTTTGTGCAGCAGGGCAGAGGTCCCTACTAGCGCAGCCTGAATAGCAAAGGAATCACAGGGTATGTTTCTTTCTTTATATCCTAATAGTAGGAATATTCTTATATATATACATATATATATATATATATATATATATATATATATATATATATATATATATATATATATATATATATATATATATATATATATATATATATATATATATATATATATATATATATATATATATATATATAAGATAGACGTATTATCACTCAATCATGAACAGTAGTTTTCTGTAGAAATATCATTATTTCTTGTTTCGTTGAAAACACTTCTAATAAAATCTTACGATATTTTGCACATTATGAAGTTATATTGCTTTATGCTTCCCATCTGCATGGCTACTGACAAACCCTTAAGTCACACGGCGACAACAGAACTATGGGACGCAGTGGAAGTAATGGTCTCAGGGTTTTATATGTAGGGGGAACGTGTACGGCCTTAGGATTATCTCCAGCACCTGAGGAAGTTGTTAAAGATAATTTCAACTGGTGGTTATAACTTGACGAGGACGGCCTTAACGACCCTGTCAGACGATGGTCGTAAACCACAAGTAGCCAACGAACCGACCATAAAGAGGGTCGAGTCACAGAAGCCAGGGGTGAGGCGACCCGTTCTGTGGGTACAACTTTAGGAAAGACGACAGAAACGACCACAGGTTATGGATCACAGGTAGGAGACTCGCCTCCCTAGACACGGCAACAATCGTTGATCAGAAACTGTAAATCAACGAGTAGAATATAACTGAAACATACAAAGCAACGTGTGGATTTACAACGAGTTATTGATCCAAGGGTTCATGATTCACTGGCTCAAGATATGAATTCAGGGCTTCATGACTCACACGTTCAAGAGATTAATGCCGATTCAGGACTTCGTGACTCACAGGTTCAAGGGATTAATATTGATTCACATGTTTATGAGTTACAGGTCCAAAAGATAAATACATTCACAGCTATATGATTTACACATCCAAGAAATAAATACTGATTCAGGGCTTCATGAATCACAGATTCAAGAGACGAAACACATGAAATGATAAAGTCCGGATCTTTGATCAAGAGAATAATAAAAATATTCGACATTTGTTTCGGTCTTTTCGTAAACAGTGACCCCTCAGGAGATGTGAAGCCATAAAGGAGAATGGACTTTCATCCGAGACGGTAACTTGTTCACTTCCGTCCCAATCATTTCTCCTTTGGGAAAGTTTTTCAGAAAGTTTACCTTCTCGTTGGTCGATCTTATTCTTGAGAAGGAATTGGTGGTCATTTGTCGCGGGGGAGACTCAGGCCCGTCGCATGGGCTGTGACATGGGCCAGGCAGTAACGCGACTCGTAAAGTACAACGCTCGAACTCATCTTCGGTTCCCGCTTCGCTTCAGTTCCTCGTTCGACAGATTGCGGGTCGGTGCCTCATAACCTGTGTTGAGGGTCGGGAGAGATGTCCTAAGGTCGCTTCAGCGGGTGTGATGGTGTGGTTTAAACTGGTTATTACTATGTGGCCTTCCCATGTCCTGCCTCCTAGTCTGTGATGTATTACAAGGAGCAGAAAGACATATATATAAAGACAAGCAACCAGCAATAGAACACTGGTTACATTCGAGGATGTTCGTAATAGTGAAAATGATCCGAAATAAGCGCCTAGTGTACTGAACAATGCTTGTGCATATTCTACCTAAGAAATTATTCGTCAAGTCTATCATCAAGATAATTTCTGACGTTACCTTCAGCTATATTTGTTGGTGCACATAGCCAGCTGATAGCATTTTACCGAACCTAACTGTACAACGCGGAGCTATATGAATACGCCTGTTGGGAAATAACCGGTATAAACCCCGTTGCTCACCATTGTGAGACGAAGGGTATTCGAGTACTTAGTATTCGTATAGTTGTTTCCTATTAGCCAGGCCCATAGCCTAGCGGTTAACATTCCTGCCTCTTGCACAGGGTTCCCGGGTTCGATCCTGGCTGTTGGAGGTTTGTATGTTCTATGAAGGTGCGCATTCCTATGCACTTTATTCGTGTATATATATATATATATATATCTGTTTTCCAGCCAATGTCACCTTTATCATTAGCTCTCATTTACTCTATACCCAGGTGAAAGGTGGTCCCATTTGCCAAGGGGATGTTTTCTGACGTGTGCAAAAATATTTTTCGTCTGTGAACATTCCATATTTTCAACCAGCGATCGTTTCCAGACATGTGTTTGCAAATGGAACGAGTGGAAACGAGAAAAAAATATATATATATATTTCGCCCTCTGAAAATGGAATATGAAAAACTCGTATCTCTTTCATATTCTGTTCAGCCAGATATCTGAAGTACAATTGCTTTTTCATGGTATATGTAACTACATCCTCAGGATGGAGAGCACTCTTCAGAAGATGCTCTTGGTAATGTCCAAGAGTGGAGGGACCTTCAGCATGAGACTTACCTCAAGATCCAGACGTGGGTTATAAATGTGTTTGTGAAGAAGGGAAAACTGTTTCATTCCGCATACAACGTTTTTATTGTTCTTAGGTCTAACAGATACCAAAAACTTAATGTCATTAAAACAGAATTCCCATCATGCGAAAGACAATAAAAAAAGAATTGAGATATCTTGTTCTGCTCTAGATTGGCTCTGTTTTCGTGGGTCCAGATGACTCGAGGTAAACATATGTGATTGATAATTGAACTGACGGGTACTTTTGTTAAATGGCCTAGAAGTATACAGTGTACCTTAAACTGGATGTCGAGCTATGTACTATGGAGCAACAGGGCCAGGTATGGCCAAAAGGATCTTCGAAGATAAAGCTGATGTATATCATTATAGGACATCAAATACACCTGTTGAGAAGTTCACATAAACAGCACCCAAGGAGGCGAGGGGGTTGGAATAATGCATAAAGGATTGTGTGGAAATACGTGAGAAGAATATCATTCGAAACGACCCACATATGCAAAGGGAAAGTAACCATCACCCGGGACGGTCTCGTGCACTGGGCGAGAATGGCAATGAAGGAATGTTGGAGTACCAAGGGAGGCGGCTGGCCGGGAGGGAACACGATGCGGCGTCTGGTGAGGTGAAGGAATGGTCTGCGGGAATATGTAGTCTTGTGCTTTTGTAGCATTCTCCCTCAAGGTTCTTCTCATATTGAAAAGTTAGAGGAAAAAGACTCAAAGGCTCTTACCTGTGTTAACTCACCATCTCAATCCACATACATGTTAAGATGAGCAGCTTTGTCCAGACCTTAACCAAGGGTTAGATGGAACCGAATCCAGTAATATTATGCTCCAGCAAATTTCAAACAGTGGTGGGAGCGACACCTGTTGAAGAGGTGGCTCCTGTTGCCTGAACTATGTTACAGGACATCAGGGATGCCATTTACAGATACTTGTGTATATGTATTGTCAAACTCAAATAGTTTATGAACCTATATTCTATATTCCTTGACATAAAGATGTTCAAACACACTCGCACAAATATATATATATATATATATATATATATATATATATATATATATATATATATATATATATATATATATATATATATATATATATATATATATATATATATATATATTGCCTTATCATCATAAGTGGCTCGATCTAAAGAAAGTCTTTCTTTAAACAAAGAGGAACTTCCTCAAGCAATGTACCAACACACACACACACACACACACACACACACACACACACACACACACACACACACACACACACACACACACACACACACTCACACACATAAAAACCCCAGTGCCACATCTCGTCAGCTCAAACAACATGCTGAAATGTGTCGACGCATCCCTCAAAGCTTCTCTGTTGATTCTCTTACACAAGACTGGAGCAATGTGAGTGTTGGTGTGTGTGTGTGTGTGTGTGTGTGTGTGTGTGTGTGTGTGTGTGTGTGTGTGTGTGTGTGTGTGTGTGTGTGTATGAGGACCAAGCGTTCAGAGCAGCAGAGGATATTGCCGGCTGCTGCCCCGCTATAAACATTAGACCAGACACACCGTATATTCCCTTCCTCCTCCTCTCTGGTGTGAGGGAGACTCGCCCGACCTCTGAGGACACCAGCACGTCTTGAGGTCTGATCATCAAGACTGATGATGATGATGATGGTCTTAGAGTCTTGTGGACCCGAGGACGTGTACGAGGCGCTTCATGCTGACGCTCATGATGAAGACCTTGGCAATTCGTTTTGGAAAGATAGTTTACGTTGTTAGGTGGTATACAGTGTTAGGCGAACGTATCAAGAAAATCGATAACCCACAAGAAGACATCATCGAGGGGGAACGCTTTTAAGGTATTCCTTTCATAAACTTCTCCGAGGACCTGACTGACGATCACCATAAAAGGAAAACGGACTTTGCTGTGAAGAAATCAATAATGAAAGTAGGAGTATCATACACTCAACATACAAATTATCTCTTGTAATTTCCTATTGGGATTATCTCTCCCCTGGAATCATCTGTGCCTTTGTAGAATTTGGTTCATATATTGAGTAACAGAAGCGAAGAACCAACCGACAAGCCAATCGTCCACCGCCTCCTTTATAAAGTACATTTTCATCTTTCTCTTTTGTCTCTCAATATCTATTTTCCTTTCTTCGTCTTCTCCTTCATCTTCATTGATGTATTTCTGTAGTGTGGTTAGATTCTCTCCTCTCACTCTACCCCTTCTCCAGCACCAGCTACCCTCAGCATGTGTTGTTAGACAATCCTTGTCTTGGAGAATGATGACAGATGAATTGGACTATCCTTCACATCCGCACTCACCAATGTAATGGGTGGTAAAACAAGAGCGAAATCAGCTCGTCTCCTTCTCTAAAGTACATTCAAAATCAGAATAATGAGCGTCAAGGTTTTACTTTTTATTTTCAGAACTAACAATAGACCATTTTTCTGCGGACTAAACAGCTAAAGAAATTATATCACTCGAGTTATCAAAAGTGTCTGTCCTGAAATGAAAAAAGCTGGCACATTCTATACTCCATAATTCACTTTTCACTTCGGTAGAAGAACTACAGGAGAGAAATGGTTCAATGATTTCTCAGATTTATATCGCTCGTGTTTTATCTGGTTCACTGGCAAATGAATCTGGAAAATCCAGAGCTGGAGGTAAAAATAACGATACTTGTATAAGGCTTTACCTTCATATAAGTTATGGAGGCTTCTCATCTCCTCCGAACTCCATAGAATATGAAGAAAATCACACACACACACACACACACACACACACACACACACACACACACACACACACACACACACACACACACACACACACACACAGTGTATATATGCCCAATGTGAGTATCTCTGAGTATCTTCCAAACCGTATGATACATCATCTTGATACAGTCTGGTGTTGCCTATACCAGATGCCATTTTCCTTTTAGAATGCCTCAGCTAATGTGTTATTGGGCGCCGACCCTAATGTCTTCTTATGCCTATATATCTAGAGTATTTTGTGATATCAGGAAAATCTGGAGGAGACGCGGGAAACACTCAACAATAATGGTAAAAAAAACAAGATCTGAATTTATCACATCTCATAAATTTTCAAGCAAGGTTTCTTGTTCTTATCAGCCTAATGTTAGACTCTGGATTTACTTACTTCCTATGTAAGGTTTTTTTTTCAACTTTAAACGTTCGTGTAAGGATAAATGATCGTGTAGCTTAGGTCATGTGTGGATTAATGGAACTGCTAGTAATACTAATATGTGATTCTTGAATACATCTGTAATATTCTCGTATAGGAAGCTTCCCCAAATACTTGCAAAATCCTGTTCGATAGATAGACTGATTTGTAACACAGATACAGCAATGTTTAGGAGAATTCATCAGGTGATTACATGAATACATTGTAGAAATGAAGGAACTAGGTGGAATAAAGGGTATACCAGAGAAAATGGTAAAAGATGATAATGAAGGTAATTAGCATTTGACGAAGGAGCAACAGGATGAATAAAAATTTGAATGATGATATACATTAGCTAGGAACTTACCTATCAGAAACTAGACTTAAAGTGAATTATACAAATGCCTCCTACCGCCCATGCAAGAATACTTCACACATCATACATGGGCTACAGTGGTAAGAACATAACACGAAAAAACTATGTAGATTCATTCCTATCCAGATTTAACGCAAATTAGAATTCAGATTTATTCTCTTGGTAATATATGCAGATATGTTAATGAAGTAGGGCTGTTCAAGCACATTATGACACACATTTGTTTTAGATATTGGAAAAAATTATGTATACATATATACATATGTATATATATATACGGGATTTCTGTATGGATTATGAAGGAAATTTAGAGTAATTTCTAACTTGTTATCCAGGATATAGAACCTAGCTTTATTAAGAGTCTGAAACTGGAAAAGCCTGGTGGAATATTTTGCTGGATTATTTTTTCTTTTTTTTAAATTTTCCAAAAGAAGGAACAGAGGGGGGCCAGGTGAGGATATTCCACAAAGGCCCAGTCCTCTGTTCTTAACGCTACCTCGCTAACGCGGGAAATGGCGAATAGTTTAAAAGAAAGATATATATATATATATATATATATATATATATATATATATATATATATATATATATATATATATATATATACATATACATATATATATATATATATATATATATATATATATATATATATATATATATATATATATATATATATATATATATATATATATATATATATATATATATATATATATATATATATATATATATTTTTTTTTTTTTTCATACTATTCGCCATTTCCCGCGATAGCGAGGTAGCGTTAAGAACAGAGGACTGGGCCTTTAAGGGAATATCCTCACCTGGCCCCCTTCTCTGTTCCTTCTTTTGGAAAATTAAAAAAAAAAAAAACGAGAGGGGAGGATTTCCAGCCCCCCGCTCCCTTCCCTTTTAGTCGCCTTCTACGACACGCAGGGAATACGTGGGAAGTATTCTTTCTCTCCTATCCCCAGGGATATATATATATATATATATATATATATATATATATATATATATATATATATATATATATATATATATATATATATATATATATATATATATATATATATATATATATATATATATATATATATATATATATATATATATATATATATATATATATATATATATATATATATATATATATATATATATATATATATATATATATATATATATATCGCTTTTGGATATGGAAAGCCAGACAAAAGGTATTGGTATCAAGGGGAAAATTGGGGAGAGAGAGAGAGAGAGAGAGAGAGAGAGAGAGAGAGAGAGAGAGAGAGAGAGAGAGAGAGAGAGAGAGAGAGAGAGAGAGAGAGAGAGAGAGAGAGAGAGAGAGAGAGAGAGAGAGAGAGAGAGAGAGAGAGAGAGAGAGGGGTGGGTAACCGACCCAACTTTCTCAGAAATATGATCCTCTTGTCTGTTCTTAAAGGATTACGTACACAATTCTTATCAGAGTACGGGAATGATAAGTGACAGTGATCAATTCATCACCAATCCAGTAATTCTGTCAATATAGATAAAACACATATGAATCTTACTGTAACTAGTAATAGTAACAGTAATAGAGCAACCTGTCTTCATTACATGCAAGTACTGAATGAAAATTCCAACTTTCAAAACTTATAAATCGAAAAAGATATTAAAATCAATTTCTCAAAAAATTACAGATTGATGTAGAATATTATGAGTTGATTCAACATAATTATAAATCGACTTCATAAGAAATCATAAAATGATCTCATACAGATTATAAAGTGTTCTCATAAGAATTATTTTTCTTTCTCATAAAGGTTATAAATCAGTCTCGTAAAAGTAATCAATCTATTTACCAATATCTGAAAAATAGTAAATCATTCTCATGAGATAGGAATGATGTGACAACAGAATGACAACTTCTTATGCGACATTTTGAAAACTATTATGTACAAAGTCACCTCAGAGCTTAAAAGCGCCGACGGAACAAAGCTTTGTAAGCTAAAAAATTAATTAGTAAGATGAAAGAGCATAAAACATATGGAAAATACGCTAAGCGTTTGTCTATAATTCATGTATGAATTATAATCTCGCTGTATATCAATACATAATTGTCATGACCAGGATTTCACATGACATGAATATATATATAGAGAGAGAGGCTTTGCAATATACATGTTCAACATATATACTAAAAAATGATTTTTTTTTCATCTGTTTTGACGAATGAATTTGTGAGAGCGTTTTCCCTTCGGTGGCATTACGAGAAGACTTTGTTTATCTAATTTCCCAACAACAGAGCATGACAAGGTTAATGTAGTTCTTCAAGAAGTGTTCGAGACGCAATTGCATGTAAACTATTCGTTTTACGATACGTCTACGTCATATCACACACACACTCACACACACACACACACACACACTCAACATTATTTTCTCCGGAGTTTATTCATCTGAAGATCATCAAAATCAAACATATCCTCTGACCATACATTGTTTTTTCATCTGATTTTCATAAGAATCTTTTTCGTGTTTGAAGACCTCGAATACCGATGGTTATTAGAATAGTTTGCGGTAATTTCACAAAACATCAGACAGATATTAAGGGAAATAACTTTAAAAAAAAGGAGTGAGAATAGGTGCAGTAAAAAAAACTCCAATTCCTTTGTATTCTGAACGTTGACTGCGTGCCTACCGTGCATCCTGGAATAGAAATAGGACTGTGCCAAAAGGGAGAAAGAATAAACGGGACGTATACAGGCAGAAGGAAGGAAGATGGAAAAAAGTGAAGTAGAAAAAGGTACAGATGTAGATATGGGGACGCGGGATAAACCAGTATACATAGAAACTGGAAAACTATAGAATCAAAAAGACAGTGATGAATGGAGGAAGAGGAACAGACCAAGAAACATTGTAGTGTAAATATGTCGAAAGAAAACTTCGGAAAACTTTCTTTGAAAGAAAAAGTGAAATCAATGTTATTTCTTTCTGAGGCAACACAGATGGTTTGCAGTTTGACGAATAAAGTTCAACCGAGAAAAAGCTGTTCCTTTAGAGAGAATAACTTGAATTTACTTTCCTCCTTCTATTCTCAAGATTCATTGTACTGAGAGAAAATTGGAGAGCACTGAGTGAGTCTTATATACAACTGGTCCTATTTATAATCTGTCAAGTTCCTTTATTTCCTCTGAGAGAGAATATGAAACGAGTATACAGTTCATATTTACATGCTGGAATGCTAGCTATGTGGAGGCGCTGATATAGAAAGCTGGTAGTCGCCTCATCCTTCACTGATTCAGTAAGAAGAGACTCATTGACACTAAGATACCTAAGAGAGTTCATAGCCTTAAGGTCCAAGTGTCTCTGAAACAAAGACGTATTGTGGTTCAGAGTTCTAGTATTTTGAATCTTTTCCTGTTCAGTGAAGGCAGCACAAACACAAGTACAAGCACCAGTGTAGTCCCACAACAACCGCTCGTCCCTCCTCCAGGCATATGATGTTCCTCCGTCAGGACGCTTGACATATTCATTAGGCCTGAAGAACTGGGGGGTCTTCTTTCTTGGAAACAATTAGCAAAAGCATGGCGTTGTTGCTGTCTATAATGAAACAGTCTCGAAGAACACTTGCATTTCAGATTACATCTGATGAACTGGCTAAACACTTTCCTGCTGCAGATGCACTAGTAGTCAGGACTGATAGTGGACGATGAGGGAAAGGGATATACCGATACGAAGCGTCTCTGGGTTTAAGGCTAGTGTAGATAGACGAGTCTCAGGCAATAAGAATGAACTCTCCCACAAGGGAGATTAAAACTGTGGGCTGCAGCCTGAAGGGAAATGATTCGGTGTCCATCTATCCACAATGCATTCAACCCAGCTGCTCTCTTGGTCAGTCCGCGGAGAAAGTGGGTCTAGATCACTGAAGGATACTGCAGCCGGGGCATTGCCTCTACAGACGAAGCGGGGATCATGTCCGCCTTTACAGCTCTTAAGGGTCTGCCGGCAGCAACGCTTCAAACACCAGTTTACTGGAGGTCCGGGAGGATGGGCGGAAGACTAGGATGGCTTTGCGGAAAACACCGCCGCTGCTCATCTCCGCTAAGGATCATCTGAAGAGAAGACATGGGTCTTCTCAAGGATATTCTTTGTCAGGATATATACATTGGATCCATTGTTTATTTGTTGAAGGAAGAGCAATAAAGGTTAAGAAAGGAATATATATATATATATATATATATATATATATATATATATATATATATATATATATATATATATATATATATATATATATATATATATATATATATATATATATATATATATATATATATATATATATATATATATATACATATATATATCCTGAGAGAGATGTAGCATGAAAAAGAAAAAGAAACCTACCCAGAGAGAGAGAGAGAGAGAGAGAGAGAGAGAGAGAGAGAGAGAGAGAGAGAGAAAGATGCGTCCCTAGAGACATGCCTCCTGAAAGAGAGATGTGTCCTTAGAGAGATGGTGTTTTCTTTGGGACAACAAAAGACCTTTTAGTACAACTCTGTACCGCCAGAGGACCGGCGCTGTGTTTGCTATTTAAGAATTAAGTTTTCTTCAGATAAGGTCGTCGTTCTGCAGCTGCAAGTTATATGAGGCATCAAGATCCTTTAGCAGTAAAGTGGCCTCAGGGGAGCAGCGTTTCCTCAGAGCCACATATGATACTACGGTACACTGTAGCATTTAACGACGTCTCAGAAGCGTCATAATCTTTTGGCAGGTCTGTAGTTGTCAGAGGGCAGTAGAAAGCCTCCTCAGAGAAGACTAGTCCACTCAGATGTACACAGTTCCCTCCTGCAGATCTGGTTTCTTGAGGTGACTCGTGTCATGACGTATCTCTCACAATAACACTTGCCAACACTTCCCGGAAACAGGAATGTTTTAGACACGGAAGAAAACTGATTGATTGCCGTGACCTTTGTCTGGTGTGACAACGTCAAGACATAAATAGCTTGGAAGGATATATATATATATATATATATATATATATATATATATATATATATATATATATATATATATATATATATATATATATATATATATATATATATATATATATATATATATATATATATATATATATATATATATATATATATATATATATATATATATATATATATATATATATATACGATATCAAAGATGCCTTAACTACAGTCCCTTCAACCTCTTCCCTCCTCAGTTTCCCTCCCAGCCTCCTTTCTTCCATGTCCCTCCATAACCTACCGTCTTCCTCCCATGTCCGACCCCCATTGTTATATCAGGGTAGGTCAGTCATCCAGCCTCCCTCCACGTCTACTAGCATCTATCCTTCCATTACACCTCCCCTCCCTCCCATGTCCCTCCCTAGCCTCGTCCACTGCCAGACACACCATTACCGTAGCTGCCGTCTACGATCTGGTTCTCAGGTGAGGTAACTCAGTGTCCCAGTAAGTCTGATGCTCACCTTCACCTCCTCTTATCTCTTATCTGTTCTTTTTGTTCTTGTCACCATCATCAATTGGGCTCCAGAGTTCCTGGATTGGATGGATGTCGGATAAATGACAGGAAATCATCTTATATTCCTTCCGTGTCATGTAGAAAATCATTACAATTTGTGCAGAATTTCTACTCACATTAAATTTTATTCCTCTAAAAATTCATGTAGTGTACAGACTAAACAAAGAAAGGAGCTCTTGCACAGAATATTGCCAGAGCTCAGGAACTGGAAGACAAAGGTTTTCTTTCATCTGGGAGAGAAGAGCAGCGACAGGGGATCCTCCTACCACACCAGCATAACAAAGAGAAACAAAATGAAAAGAAAAAGAAATTTTTAGAAAGAGAGACAGAGAGAAACATTGGCCTGACGAGTGACTTTTTTATTTTGAACTTTGGCGGACGAGTACTGATGGTGAGACACGTCTTGCATCACTACACACACACACACACACACACACACACACACACACACACACACATGCACAGACACACACACACAACTACACCATCATTTCTTTTAGGCGATAGAACTATTGTGTGTCTTCTGTCTTGCCAGTGACCAGTGTGTGTGTGTGTGTGTGTGTGTGTGTGTGTGTGTGTGTGTGTGTGTGTGTGTTGTGTGTGTGTTGCTATCATAACACTTGGAGCTCAGTGAGAAGCCAGTTCACTGTACTCTATACGCCGGGAAGAACTTCATTTCACATACAAACTTTATAGAGCCAATTGACCCTTTGGGCTCTGAAAAGGACTTGAACCACGTGAACATATCTAATGTATATACATTTCTGATTTATATACAGTTTTCAGTACATCCTCTGAAGCTTTGTTTACGAGTAGTCCCCAGTTTGTGGTTTACACCTGAAAACCAAGGAACCGCGCGACACCTACTCACGTGCATGAGTGTACTGGCTCGAGTCTTATACTCTCATTGTCTTTGCTGGTAGGCCTTGGTGGGTCCAGGCTCTGTTGTGGAATCAGATGCATAAAGACGGTGTTAGGCTTCAGTGTCATCTCCGTTGATAGAAAGAGGGAACAGAAAGTACGTACCTGCCAAACGAGAGAGAGAGAGAGAGAGAGAGAGAGAGAGAGAGAGAGAGAGAGAGAGAGAGAGAGAGAGAGAGAGAGAGAGAGAGAGAGAGAGAGAGAGAGAGAGAGAGAGAGAGAGAGAGAGAGAGAGAGAGAGAGAGAGTCGTATATTGACGGCTGAAGAACAAGGTTTCCCTCCACCTGAAGCAGAATTCCCCAGGTCTTCCCGGCCAAGTGTCCACACAGGTCCTCCTGGTCAACACCGGGTCAGTCAGGTTGATCCTTCGCTTCCTGGTCATGATTTCAGACATTTGATTCAAACACTTATGATGATGACTCTGAAAAACAACTTAACTATATCATTATCGTAAGGTCAAGGTCATGGGGTTAATTAGAAGGCTTTAGTAATGAACGTGGATGAATGCACTCATATGCTAATAAACCTGGGCAATATTCTGTGAGCATATATGTAATTATATTCTAGTTTGTGTTCATATATATATATATATATATATATATATATATATATATATATATATATATATATATATATATATATATGTATATATATATATATATATATATATATATATATATATATATATATATATATATATATATATATATATATATATATATATATATACATATATATATATATATATATATATATATATATATATATATATATATATATATATATATATATATATATATACATATACATATATGATCCTTGAGAACTGTGTCTCTATCAAACAAAACGATAAGTCAAGCACATCCAGTGCAATCATTTCTCCTCCACAAGACTCGATTGTATCGTTGACTTGAGTCGGTCATTTGTAGTCCAGTGCTCCCAGAGCCGTCGCAACAGTCCTCCTCGCCCGACACAAACGGTCCAATAAACTGGTGGAACGTTTGGGCTCCACACGACGGCGCCTTCGGCACATGACTGTAAGTCGGTCTCCGGTGAACTGTTGTGTTGATAACAGATGAAGATATATCCAGGACGCTGCAGGAGGCGACGTTAACTTCCTCGCGGGGGTCGTCTGTGCGTCCTTCTTCGCTCCTGCCCGACACCAGGCACGTCAGGGGAGGATAACCAGAGATCTGTAACCCCTCGACCTTTTGGGAGGCCATCAAAAATATGTTGCACAGGTAGGGAATTCAACAGCGTCGTATAGAACATAGTAGCAAGCTTAGTTGAGTAAGGGAGCGTCCGTCCACTGGGATAAGCTGCTCCGTTAGAACTGTGGAACAGATTCAATTCCTACAGAAGGTGCGGCTTAGCTGTGTCTCTGGTTCTTCCTCGTGGATGTGGGGAGACGGTTTAAGTATAGTGTATAAAAAGGATAAATGATTACACATATTACTAAGAAAGCTGTGTATCTTAACTTTTCTGACGTGCTACCCGTCTCCTTCTAGAGTTCTTTTAATGAAAAGTCTTTTTGATTATTTTATGTGTCTGTGTGTGAGTATGGGTAATTATTCTCGTAATTAGTAATTACTTACTTGTACTGTGCGGTGAGAAAATTTTACACTAATGGGGCCCTATGTCAACTTTTTCTTTTTTTTGTTGTGTGTCTTTCAAATCATTACTGACCCATACTGGCAAATATGACACGTTTGTTACATGTAGTTAAGTCTGCTCATCCTCATGGATATTGACCTATGTTGGTCTTGTTATTCTCATACATGTTGACCTAAGGTACGTCTTTCTACCCCCAGTGATTGAGACCAAAACTCAAACCTAACGAACTGCCTCTGATTCTTGTTTTTGCACCTTCAAAATGGTGACTAATTACCACCATGGTCCTGATTTTACACTGTGCTGAATGCAACAGCATGATGTTCGTTGTAGGTGTATGGCCACTGACGGCTTTTAGATCTGAGTACTAGTGGGTATGTACAGTGCAGAGTTATGGTAAAAGTTGAATCTCTTTCCTCACACGTCCAAAGACATTGGAATGACACCGTTACCAACATACACTGACAACAATGCTCTGGGGCGAAGCCCTTCTCTAACTGTCCACGGACAAAGGTTTAATAAGCCTTCTCTCTTGCTTACCTTTCTGCCATTTCTTGTGCCCTTCTGAACCACCTTGACATAAGAAATGTTGCCATAAATCTATGCAAGACTGTGAGGGTAACCGTGACTTTGTTCTTAATGGAGACCAATTTTTTGCACGAGTGAACAATCATGTGTAGAAATCCCCCCAAAAGAGGAAATCTCATGCATACAAGCCTTCCAAGTCTGTTTAGAATATCTAAATGGAAATTGTACCAGTATCTTGAGAGATTTACTCCTCACTCTGGGCAATGAGGACAGCAAGACACGGTTTGGCTGTCTGGACACAAGTTATGTTACACTCGATTGCTCTGCCTCTGGACTGGTTCTGCTGTTTAGCTTTTTTCACTGAGAGAGAGAGAGAGAGAGAGAGAGAGAGAGAGAGAGAGAGAGAGAGAGAGAGAGAGAGAGAGAGAGAGAGAGAGAGAGAGAGAGAGAGAGAGAGAGAGAGAGAGAGAGAGAGAGAGAGAGAGAGAGAGAGAGAGAGAGAGAGAGAGAGAGAGAGAGAGAGAGAGAGAGAGAGAGAGAGAGAGAGAGAGAGAGAGAGAGAGAGCAGAAAAAAATCATCAGTATTTGTTTGTTTGTCCGTATTCTGTCCACCATATAGCTGAAGTATGATTCATTCGGTATCAGACACACGACTGTAAATATTGGAAAGAGATTTCCTCTGGAGATGTTGCTAATATTCCTCGGCGGATGGCAAACACAGACCAGCATAGTTAGAGATATCATAGCCGTGGTGCGGCTCTATATCATAGCCGTGGTACGGCTCTATATCATAGCCGTGGTACGGCTCTATATCATAGCCGTGGTACGGCTCTATATCATAGCCGTGGTACGGCTCTATATCATAGCCGTGGTACGGCTCTATATGATAGCCGTGGTACGGCTCTATATGATAGCCGTGGTACGGCTCTATATGATAGCCGTGGTACGGCTCTAGCTACATCTTAACAGATGCTGAACTCAGAAAGCCATGGGGATTTTGATACAGCCTTTGAACATCCCCCTGTCACTGGGGACGCTGAGCTGGAGAGCGTATTAGATATTTTGATTTAGCCTTAGAAAGTCTCTTCACCATAGTTGATGTTTACTGAGAGAAAGTTATAGTTATTGGTTAAATCTTGGATCGACTACCAGTGGAAGGAGAAGCAGGGGAGTTGTCACATAACCTTGGATTATGTCATGGAGGAAATGCCTGACTGTTGTACTTGATCGTCATGAAAACACTCCTGTGTCTGTGTCACATGAGAATGGCGCCGATCCTCTTTAGTTGGTTAAATGGGTCAATGGCCTAAGGCTCATCGCTTGCCAAGGTCATAAAGACCGTCAACTTAAAGCTGAGACAGCGAATCGAGAAATCCCTAAGTCTCATTCTTCAGGTTTTTAATAAAGTTCAAATCCGGTATACACTCTCCCTTGATCATGGGAATAGTGTTACGATTTATATGGAAATATACTGGTGAGGTTCATGCCAAAGGGTCTCTATTCATACCGTCATTTGTTTTATAACATAAGCAATTCTGTTCTCGGATTTTGAAACAAAACCTTGTTTTCGTCTTTTTCATATTACGCGCACAGAAATATTCATCAAATTTCTGCGAGCTATAAAGATGTGGAACAATGAATTGTATCATTTATATATATATATTTTTTCAGCGCAGCAGCAGTTTACTAGGAAGACACAAAACAGGCGAAAAATAAGATGAAAATATATACACCAACTGGCCTGTGTATCCTGCAGTAATGATAGTCAGGTGAGGGAAATAATTTGAAACACGAGGGACAAATTACACATTGTCACAACTGATATATTTCGAAAACGTGTGCGGAGAGAGAGAGAGAGAGAGAGAGAGAGAGAGAGAGAGAGAGAGAGAGAGAGAGAGAGAGAGAGAGAGAGAGAGAGAGAGAGAGAGAGAGAGAGAGAGAGAGAGAGAGAGAGAGAGAGAGAGAGAGAGAGAGAGAGAGACCAGAGGGGCATTATATACTTATAAGATCTTTAAAACATCATTAAGGGTTAGCCTTCCTCATTACCACTATAGGAGGTTCATTAATACCATGAGCAGCTTTGATAACTTGGAATGTGTTGTAGGATTTTATTATACAAGTCTTGTGTGGGAAGACGGGGGGAAGAAGGCTCACAGTTTTATTGATGACCATATGACATCAACACTTCCTCTCTGATTCAGAATATCATTTCACATGTTAACTCTTCTTATCAAACTATAGGAATGTTAAACGGTAAAGGAATATCTGCTGGGTATATACGGAGCACATCATCTGTAATGTAACGTTGGTCCCTCCTGCATTTCACTTGGTATCACGAAGAAGAAAAAATGCTCACAAAAAATGTTTGCGTTTTTAAAGGCTCATTCCTATCCAATTTCCACGCAGGCGGGTGTTATCACTCTGCATTATTCATGTGGCGATATTTACAAAAATGATAATGGGAAAGGATTGTTAAAGCGTAGTGTTACACAGATCTGTTTTGCATATTGAAAAAAAAAGAATTGGCATTCGCATGTGGAATGTAGGAAATTATTGAGTCATTTATCAAAATATGGAATTGAGGCTCTATGGCATTTTAGCGCTATTGTTGGGAAAGTTTGACAGCTGCAGAATCAGCAGTAGTCGCAGCAGACACAGCAGCAGACACAGCAGCAGACACAGCAGCAGCAGCAGACACAGCAGCAGCAGCAGACACAGCAGCAGACACAGCAGCAGCAGCAGGCACAGCAGCAGCAGACATACCAAAAGCAGGAGCAGCCTCCAGCCTGGGCAAGTCACGACCTCACAAACTGAATCGGAAAAACATCGGTGAAAAAACTTGGTTTGGCGGACTTTGTGCTTTCAGGAATAAATAGCTTTTGAATGGTGAATCATGCGAGAGGTAATGGTGTTAGGAGAAAACCTGCGGGGAGAGCAGGAGGTGGGGGGAGTGGGGAGAGAACTGGAGGAGAGTGAAGGGCTCTCTCTCTCTCTCTCTCTCTCTCTCTCTCTCTCTCTCTCTCTCTCTCTCTCTCTCTCTCTCTCTCTCTCTCTCTCTCTCTCTCTCTCTCTCATTCTTCGTCCATTATCTTCACTGTTAACATCTTCCTCCGCACTGCTTCCCTTACGTTATTCTCCCCTTATGTTTTCCCCTTCCTCTCATCCTCTTTTCTCATCTTACTTCCAGTCACCCTCTCTTTCCTCTCTCCGTCTTGCCTGATTCTCCATTTTCACTCTTACCCTCATTTCACCCCATCTCCGTCCACTTTCTCATCTCATTTTGCGCTTCTGTTTTCACTCTTCCATTTGCTCTCGCTTCTCTGTCTTTATTTTACCCTCAAATCTTATTTTCTCTTTCTTTGTCTCTCATCTGTCATCCTATACTTCCGTTATCACTCTTTTTCTTCATCCTTCGTATCTACCTCCCTCTCATCCTTTGTTCCCCCCTACCTCACACCCTCTTCTCTGGTCTCCGGCTTCCTCTGCTGTTGAACTTCAACGCCCTTCCCCATCTCATCACTTTCTTTCTTAAGTCTACTTTTCTCCTCCTTTTGCCTCTATTCTCACACGTGCTTTCTACTTTCATTTACTCCATCCCCCTCCCTCTCTCTCTCTCTCTCTCTCTCTCTCTCTCTCTCTCTCTCTCTCTCTCTCTCTCTCTCTCTCTCTCTCTCTGCCACCTAATCCTCTCTCATTCCTTACTCAATATCTATCCCCCTCATCTATCATCCTCCGTATGCGCTCTCCTTTCCAACCTTCTCTACTTTTCACTACTTTCCCTTCTTATGCTTTCTCTCAACCCAACCCTCTTCCTCATACTCTCACAGGCCTCCTACCCTTCCTATCTCCCCACCTCAGTATATTTCCCACCATTAAGATCAACATTTTACTACTCATGATGTAGCGCTGTGAATCCTAACCATTATTCGTCATGGATTAATTTTGAATATATCTATTTTTTCCTGCTAATTTACTTGTTGGAGCGGCGCTGACCTGACAACATAGTTTGTACGGCCAGTAATGTCATAAAACAGTTTAATTACGGTGGGTTATTGTCCCATATTTGTCATAATCAGGTTACTAGAGCCAGTTATTAGGGTCAGGTTAGAGGGATGAGTTATCGTGTCAGGTTATAGAATCAGGTTATAAGGTCAGGTTATGAGGTTTGGTTATAGGGCTAGCCTATAGAGACAGATGAAGTGCCAGGATATAAAGCCAGGCTATAAGGCTAGGTTATAGGATAAGGTTATAGAGCTAGGTAATACAGACAGGTCAAGGGTCGTGACCTTGGGTTACGCCTGATTCTTTAACAAATTGGTCAGGCCTTGAAAGGAGTATGAGATATCGAAGTGAACAAGTGTATATTTTCAACTGTATACTGACGTCACCAAACCCATCTACTGACACGAACGGTAAGGTCAGATCAGCTAATCTGGTGACTGACAATTACTAAAGAAAGAGAAATCCCTTGATCCCATGTATGAATCCCCTGATCCCATGTACGAATCCATGATGAAGCTTTCCAGGCACCTTTGCCTGGAATATTACTATGGTGTGCCAAGTATAAATTCAGTCTTGGTGCCACAGATATCAACTGGTAATCGTCTGAAATAATATTTCGATGATGATGAAAAAATAATTTGATTCCCTCGTTGTTCCTGGAAAGATGAGTTCAGTATTAGCCTGATGCAGATGTTGGATGATTTTAGTAACGTACTAATGTTGCTGGAAGCAAAGGCATGTGACCAAAAAACTCGTATATGATTCAGATTAACCAGAACGCTGGGTCTGATCTAATATCATTTTTTGCTGACAAAAAATACCACATTCTGGCAAATAAGCTTCGTGTTCTGGACGACAGTTTTGTCCAAAAGCTGATAAGCAGTTTACGTAGTCAAACATTGGAGTCCAGAAGGCTTCACTTTGTCCTCACAAAGACCTCCTCAGTACAGGCCAGTGTATCATCTTCTATCATAACACTGTTCATGTCTTTGGGCACCTGTGGCACCACCCTTGTTAGGCCGGTCTATATACACTGTCAGTAATACGTCATACATATGCATCACGTTCGGCCTTTGTTTACACACATCAACTGATCTTCTCCTGTGATTTCCATTGCAATTCCCGGATCCGATTTGGGTATTCTAACCGGATTACTTTTGATGATGTGGCAGTCGTTGGGCAATGTTCGTTGGCTAATCCACAAGGAACAGGAGAAGTTATTCTTACATTTTCTTTATGAGTCATCTTCAGGGGCTCTGTCACTATCCAAACAAATTGCTCATCATTACTGAACTAATCCTCTCATTTGCTGTAATTAGCTGAACTTGAACCAGATCATATAGCTTTCAATACCGTTGATGTTCTTTTAGTCGCGAGCATTTTACCTGAAGTTCGCAGGAAACTTTAACTTCACATCTCAAGCAATATTCGAGCACAGCTTTCTCACGTTCCCTCTGGTGTATGAGAACATTGCTCAAGCCATGTGTCATGTTGTTGGAGGTCATCGCATGCGCTGAGGGACTGCGGTGCCTCAGCACAGGAAATTAACACGCTTGAAACGACCTCTCTCTCACTTACATGGAGAAGCTAAACAGCAGAACCAGTCCAGAAGCAGAGCAATAGAGTGTAACATAACTTGTGTCCAGACAGCCAAACCCTGTCTTGCTGTCCTCATTGCCCAGAGTGAGAAGTAAATCTCTCAAGATACTGGTACAATTTCCATTTAGATATTCTAAACAGACTTGGAAGGCTTGTATGCATGAGATTTCCTCTTTTGGGGGATTTGTGCACATGATTGTTCACTCGTGCAAAAAATTGGTCTCCATTAAGAACAAAGTCACGGTTACCCTCACAGTCTTTTTCAGATTTATGGCAACATTTCTTATGCCAAGGTGGTTCAAAAGTGCACAAAAAGTGGTAAGGTAAAAGAAAGAAAGAGAGAATTAAAGCCTCTGATTTTGTGCACTAAAGGAGGGGTATCTGCTTCCCAGGGTAAAATCAAGGAATTAGATTCCCTGTTAACTAAGAAATGTCTCATACGAATATGATAAACATTCTGCTTGAAATAATGCAAATTAGTTGTTCGAATCTTGGAGTGTGTGTGTGTGTGTGTGTGTGTGTGTGTGTGTGTGTAAACAAAGGCAAAGTCACTATTTCTACGCATGACTATGATAGATTTCTTTATAAAACGTTAGATTTTGTGCTAATTCATCATTTATGAAAGAAAGATAGTTACAAGTTTACAGCAATGACGTTCGGTTTCTCATGATGTGAAGAAATCTAGGAATAAAGTACAGCTTTCTTAACTTTAACTGTCAGCTGGTTGTTAGGTTGTTTGAGCTTTAGGGCTATCAACTGCCAGGGTCATTAAGACCAGAGACGTCAAGCTACATCAACCAGACGAATATAAACTTTAACACCTTCTTGAAGAGTTGAGGGTAATTCTAAGATCACATACTTTCTTACTATACTCGTAGCTCTTCATGCTAGTGGTATGGAATACCAACTTAGTTCTGTAATCCTGAGCATATGAAGATTAACAAACGAGTACACAGACACATATATATGTTGGTGCCATAAAGTCATGCAGTAAAAAGATTTTCAAAAGAGTAACGAATAAAATGATTCCCTCATGCATGGAGATGGAGCAGGGTGATGCAGCCAAGGTGCATCTTTTTTAGGGATTGATTTTCGCCCAAATGGGGACCCACAGCCCCAGCAGGGCAGGCTAACAAAGAGGAGTGACGCTCCCTTCTCCTGACTAGTCTTGGTACTCTGCTTCCCCGAGGAGTAGTTACTTGCTCTCGATAGAATAGAACGAACCATTAGAAACCAATACACGACGGTGTCGAATCCCCTTTACTTGAGCAACACTCAATTCTTCAGTGGGCCAGAGGGATGAGAGTTTCCAGATCTCTGGTTATCCTCCCCTGACGTGCCTGGTGTCGGGCAGGAGCGAAGAAGGACGCACAGACGACCCCCACGAGGAAGTTACCGTCGCCTCCTGCAGCGTCCTGGATATATCTTCATCTGTTATCAACACAACAGTTCACCGGAGACCGACTTACAGTCATGTGCCGAAGGCGCCGTCGTGTGGAGCCCAAACGTTCCACCAGTTTATTGGACCGTTTGTGTCGGGCGAGGAGGACTGTTGCGACGGCTCTGGGAGCACTGGACTACAAATGACCGACTCAGCTCTGGTGGGAGGGAAATGATTTGGCTGGACGTGGTTGATTTATCGTTCTCACTGGAAATGGACGCAATATCTGAAGGCGTGGGAGGATTGAATTCCTAAGTCTTCATGATGGTTTTCGATATTTTTATCTCTGCTTGTGTGTGTATCTCTGAATTTGTCTCTGTCTGTCTTTCTCTTTGTCGCTGTGTTTCTCTCTCCCTCTCCCTCATTATGAAAACAATTAGAGACAATTAAAAACTTTACGCATGTAATAGATGTTACTAATGAATCACCACCATTGTAACCCGTGAGAAACCAGTCCTAAATAACATTGACAAGCGTGATGCAGACCCTGGCTTAATGGCCATTTAGCCGGTGGTAGATATTAAACCCAGGAACTTACAGCTTGCAGTACTGGCCACTGCCTGACAAGGGTTGCTTCTCTCTCTCTCTCTCTCTCTCTCTCTCTCTCTCTCTCTCTCTCTCTCTCTCTCTCTCTCTCTCTCTCTCTCTCTCTCTCTCTCTCTCTCACCAAACATATAATGAATTAAGTAACCTGAGAGTTAGCGCCTTTTTTAACAACTTGATTCTACAAGAGACCCTCCCCCCCAGGTTATCACAGATCCAGACACAGTCGATGAGGTTGCGAGGTTGGCTCAGGCACACAGAGAATCTACAGCATTGACATGGGATCTTCTTTCTGAGGTTTTCCTCGATCCTCACTCTGTTACTGAGGCCGAGGTCTGCTCGCTTCCAGAGATTGGAACAACATTACTGATTCCCACTTGGTATCCTGGCCTCTCTCTGCGCTCCAAGTGTTAAGGTAACCACATACACACACTCACACACACACACTGGTCACTGGCAGGACAGAAGACACACAATAGTTCTATCGCCTAAAAGAGATGACGGTGTAGTTGTGTTTGTCTGTGTGTGTGTGTGTGTGTGTGTGTGTGTGTGTGTGTGTGTGTGTGTGTGTGTGTGTGTGTGTAGTGATGCAAGACGTGTCTCACCATCAGTACTCGTCCGCCAAAGTTCAAAATAAAAAAGTCACTCGTCAGGCCAATGTTTCTCTCTGTCTCTCTTTCTAAAAATTTCTTTTTCTTTTCATTTTGTTTCTCTTTGTTATGCTGGTGTGGTAGGAGGATCCCCTGTCGCTGCTCTTCTCTCCCAGATGAAAGAAAACCTTTGTCTTCCAGTTCCTGAGCTCTGGCAATATTCTGTGCAAGAGCTCCTTTCTTTGTTTAGTCTGTACACTACATGAATTTTTAGAGGAATAAAATTTAATGTGAGTAGAAATTCTGCACAAATTGTAATGATTTTCTACATGACACGGAAGGAATATAAGATAATTTCCTGTCATTTATCCGACATCCATCCAATCCAGGAACTCTGGAGCCCAATTGATAATGGTGACAAGAACAAAAAGAAAAGATGAGATAAGAGGAGGTGAAGGTGAGCATCAGACTTACTGGGACACTGAGTTACCTCACCTGAGAACCAGATGGTAGACGGCAGCTACGGTAATGGTGTGTCTGGCAGTGGACGAGGCTAGGGAGGGACATGGGAGGGAGGGGAGGTGTTATGGAAGGACATGGAAAGGAAGCGAAAGATGTTGTTGGACGCGGAAGGTTTGAAGCTGGAACGGAAGCAGGAAGGAGTCTGGGAGGGAGGTAAGAGGAGTCCCGGAAGGAAAGCAGGAGGAAGGAGGAGTCTGGGGATGGGGGAACAGGAGGAGGGAGGGAGGTAAGGAGCAAGAGATGGAAGATAAGTAGGAAGATTTTGGACACGTATATGCTAAGCTTTTTTCTAATCATCTTGCCACCAACCAACTGAACATGCAACATAAAGAACGTCAGTGATAGCCATACATTAATGTGTAGCTCATCATAGACTGTAACATCAAACATCCGTGACAGAAGAGGTTTCCAGGAACAATTCCTCAAATTCAAGACCGAGATCAATGAACCATTGCAATAAATATGATTCATCCTTCACGATCGACATTAGACAGTCCATCATCCAGATGGTCCTGATTTACTGTCATGATCTGAAATGACAGGGTGCGAAAAATATACTATGTC
This sequence comes from Panulirus ornatus, assembly GCF_036320965.1. NCBI lineage: Eukaryota > Metazoa > Arthropoda > Malacostraca > Decapoda > Palinuridae > Panulirus > Panulirus ornatus. The sequence continues at coordinate 53,387,701 of NC_092229.1, read as the reverse complement.
ATGTACACATGAACCGAACGAAGCATTAATCTATAGAAAAGTAAAATGATTCGATGCAAATAAACTGGGTTTCCAAAATGTTTGTGAACGTCAACTATTAACGTAATTTAGCTTGACTACGTGATATTTTCAGGATAGGTTTGATGGAGAAAAGCATATATACGCATGCTGGAAATCCTTTCTTCCAGTTTTTACTTTTCCAAAAGAAGGAACAGAGATGAGGGCCATGTGAGTATCTTCCCTCAAAGGCTCGTTTCTTCGTTCTTGATGCGACCTCGCTGAAGCGGGAAATGGCAAATATGTATGATATATATATATATATATATATATATATATATATATATATATATATATATATATATATATATATATATATATATATATATATATATATATATATATATATATATATATATATATATATATATATATATATATATATATATATATATATATATATATATATATATATATATATATATATATATATATATATATATCCTTCCAAGTTATTTATGTCTTTACGTTGTCACACCAGACAAAGGTCACGGCAATCAATCAGTTTTCTTCTGTGTCTAAAACATTCCTGTTTCCGGGAAGTGTTGGCAAGTGTTATTGTGAGAGATACGTCATGACACGAGTCACCTCAAGAAACCAGATCTGCAGGAGGGAACTGTGTACATCTGAGTGGACTAGTCTTCTCTGAGGAGGCTTTCTACTGCCCTCTGACAACTACAGACCTGCCAAAAGATTATGACGCTTCTGAGACGCCTACATCATTAAATGCTACAGTGTACCGTAGTATCATATGTGGCTCTGAGGAAACGCTGCTCCCCTGAGGCCACTTTACTGCTAAGGGATCTTGATGCCTCACATAACACGCGGCTGCAGAACGACGACGCCATCTAGGAAAAGAAAAGTGAGGAAGAAATGGTTTTATTCCTCAAAGCGTAAACACAGCGCCGGTCCTCTGGCGGTAGAAAGTTGTACTAAAAGGTCTTTTGTTGACCCAGGAAAAACTTCGTCTTTCTGAGGCGATATGTCTCTCACAGATGACGTGATGCTCTTTAAGTTACTCTACACTCCCCTCCGGACACTATATGTGGGTTTATTCCTCAAATAAGAGTGTATTTCGTCGTCATAATATCTGAAATTTCTAAAAAGAATCTACTTTTTTGTTAAGTAATTTTTTGTCATTACTTTAAATGACTTTGAATGATATTAACAAACTTCTCTGTATTTTTGGGACCCAAGATAACGTTCAGTTTCCAGCTTTTACCATTTTCCTCTGTATACTTTTGACTGTAGAGACGGCTGCTGACGAACATCAATCTCGTCTCAGCCAAGGTTTTGGTTCTGAAGTTTATCAAGACCTGGAACCAATGGAAATCTTGTTCTATAAAGCATTCACATCGTTAGCCAGTATTTCTTCCAGTGTCGCAGGGAAACGTATTTGCTGACGTAACAAACATCAAGGTTAAGGTTAGGTGAAAACATACTTGGCTTCGTAATCCTGAATAATCTCGTGAAAGCTGTTTGAAACTTCCAAAGCTTCCCCAGGAACTTCGTGGTTCTACATGAATCTAATGCTTATGTGCAACCACTTCCAGCCACATGATTTTGCTCCTTGGGAAGCTGCCCATCTCCGGCGGATTTCGCCTTTGAGTTTAACCAGTCATTTGTAGTCCAGTGCCTTTGTCCCGTCGCGCCAGTCGATAGAGAGTCCGGTTGTAACAGTCCAATAAACTGGAACGCTCGAACTCCACGGCGGCGCCTTCGGCAGATTGTAGTCGGCCTCCCGTGAACTGCCTAGAGGGTTCCTGAAGATATGTTTATATCGGTGCAGGAGGCGGCGGTAGAGGCTGGTGTGGTGGTGCAGGAGGCGGCGGTAGAGCCGCGTGGTCTGCTGGTTTGTGACTCCTTCTCCAGCTCTTGCAGGTGATGGATGAGTTGTGGTCTCACTACAGGAATAGCTGAGTGCTTGACTAGTCTGTGAATATCTGGCTTTTAAACCAGTCTGTGTGTGTCTGGATGTCTTACCAGCCCTTGGGCATCTGTGTATTTGAACAGTCTGTGAGTGTCTGTGTGTTTGATCATGGCACCAGCAGGAACCACGCTAAGGAAGGCAGCAGAAGCTGCTGTAGTATTGGAGTTGCGTTGTTGACAGTGTAGCGAGGGAGGGAATGTTTGCAGCAGTGTTGACTGGAGGCACACACACACACACACACGCACACACACACACACACACCACCCAGCAAGCTTCAGGCTTCCGCCCTTCACCACGACGTGGAAAATGTAAGACCTGACCTGAAGCAAGTTGTAACTTTACTATAGAAACGGTAAGGATGTGGTAGTGGGATGGTGTTTTAATTTTTCCTCGTGTGTACAAGTTATGATTAAGACTAATGCTCCTACGTGTCACAAAAGAAGAAAGACATATGTTTGAACAGAGTGAGCACCGTTACTCGTGAAGAGGGACTTAAAAAGGAAGAACACTTTGTCTCAGGCAGAATGCAGTGTCTCACAGGTGTCTCTCCGAATAGACACGGCACCGCTTGCTTGTGCCTCTGTGTCATTATGATAGTTCATTAGTCAGCGGCATCACTGAGTCTGCCGTGGTCGACCATGTCTACAAAAATCATATCACATCTCGCTAAGGATAAGATGATGATATGTAGAGAAATCTAGACTGGTAATTCTATAATGAGTGGACCACATGTAAACAGTTTGTGTTAAGCCATCGTGGATGGGATTTGAAAGCTGGCAATTTTAAGTATACTGAAAGAAAATCTACACCGTCAAATCTGATAAGAAGATATGAAACTACGTGTATTTATCAGGGGACATGGCGATTAATGGCAGGCCTAATGAGCCTACCCGTGGGTGTCCATAACTTGGGCTGTAGCACCAGCTGACACGAGTGTTTACACGTCCTGGGACCTGACTCATCAGGACAGGTCTGCGCGCCAGTGGTGTACACGTCCGAGGACATGACCTTCACTGACAGATTTAATGACGCCTACCAGGGCGGGAGATGCCTGGTGACATGACCCTCACCTGCATGACTTATCAGCCTATCAGTGGTTAAACTGCTTCTCTCTCTCTCTCTCTCTCTCTCTCTCTCTCTCTCTCTCTCTCTCTCTCTCTCTCTCTCTCTCTCTCTCTCTCTCTCTCTCTCACAGTTCCCAGGATAGTGTGAAGGACGGAAGGCGTCTAGACAGCGTGTCTGGGAGCACACTAATCTTGATGTCACACTCAGCATTTTCTTTTTTATGGCTCACTAAAAGCGACAGTGGTAAAGTGAAAAGAGAAATGAAGCTCAGAAAGTTATCCCAGGAAAAATGATTTCATATATATATATATATATATATATATATATATATATATATATATATATATATATATATATATATATATATATATATATATATATATATATATATATATATATATATATATATATATATATATATATATATATATATATATATATATATATGATCTTTATGATGCTACTAGTGTACTGGGTTTATACTGTCCTCAAGATGATGATTTGGCTAATGTAAGGCAAAGTTTCAGGCCTAGATCTCATTTGTATCGTCTGTAACATGTGTGAGCAACTGGTGATACTGAGCTTTACAGCAGGTGGCAGAGGACAAGGCAAGAAGAAAGGGGACACCACGGGTTGGAACCCCGGGGCTGTACTCCCACACTCGTAGAACCTTACACGTCCTGATGTGGCACTCACTGTGTGGGAAGGGCAACTTTATTTGACGGACATCATCTGCTTTAATCAAGGGAACGTGACAGCCAGGGGCAATTGTCAATGACAAATGTTGTCGCCAGAGGCCCGCAATCTCGTCCAGCCACCATCTGCTGGACAAGAGCAAACAAAGAAACTCTCGCAAGAGCACAGGAAGAGGGTCAAGTTATTATAGGGTACCAGCTGGTCGGAAGAGCAATAGATGACCACGTAATATCTGAGAAACATCTGGCATCACACTGAATCTTTCCTCAGCTGTTATTATAAACTCGATTTCAACCCCAGATCCTCCTTGACAAGACGGGGGCATAAGCTCTCAGAGTGTGGGGGAGGAGGGATGGATGTATGAGATTGTACAGAGAAAAAAAGGACAAACAGATTTGACGTAGTTGATCACACGTGCCATCACCCCACATGAGGCTCCGTCATTCCCTCTTCGGGTTCTCCGAAAGCAACAGTCCCGGAAGAAGGATGCAAATCCTGAGGGTTTACATCCCTGTCCCACGGTCTGGGAGGAATCATGGATGAGACAAATGCGTTCATTACCCGCTGCTCGTGGGGAAGTCAAATTCAGGCCAGGAAAAATATGCCAGAGAAAATATCTTGCGGTACCTGAATAAAACTGATTTAGTGAAAGGAAAATACTTGTATGCACAGTGACGACGAAATATATAAAAGAACATAGATATCTGTCTTCACTCAGCTCTTGTCCCTCAACCAACGGGTTTAGATACTTACGTAGTAAAGGATTAGCTCACTGAAGTTCCCAACATTTACTTGGAGCTAATTAGAAAATATACATAAATCATCTCGTACAGGTGCATCCTGTTTACAGAAGCTGATTGCTAGAAGGCTTAGTCTACTATGAACACACACTGGGTGTCTCTAGTTACAAGCACCTCTTGTATCAATGTCGCTGTTATCTATACTACAGAATCTCTTTTTAACTCGATATTTGTCTACACTCATCAGTTAGCCTTTTTATCAGACATATGATAAGTATTATCTGTATGCAGGATGGACTATGTTGTTGATGGATGAAAGTTTACATAGTCACAGACGAGCAGGTAGGCAGAGCAGCACCTGTTCATAGCCGCTTGTGAGAAACAGTATTCCAAGTGAGGGGAAGTGTTCCTCCTCTTTACGTTACCTTTGACAAGTAACGCAACCACATCCTTAGCATCTCTACAGTAAAGTTACAACTTGCTTCAGGTCAGGTCTTACATTTTCCACGAAGTGGTGAAGGGCGGAAGCCTGAAGCTTGCTGGGTGGTGTGTGTGTGTGTGTGTGTGTGTGTGTGTGCCTCCAGTCAACACTGCTGCACACATTCCCTCCCTCGCTACACTGTCAACAACGCAACTCCAATACTACAGCAGCTTCTGCTGCCTTCCCCAGCGTGGCTCTTGCTGGTGCCATGATCAAACACACAGATACTCACAGACTGTTCAAATAGACGCCCAAGGGCTGGTAAGACATCCAGACACACACAGACTGGTCAAGCACTAGCCATTCCTGTAGTGAGACCACAACTCATCCGTCACCTGCAAGAACTGCAGAAGTAGTCACAAACCAGCAGACCACGCGGCTCTACCGCCGCCTCCTGCACCACCACACCAGCCTCTACCACGGCCTCCTGCACCACCACACCAGCCTCTACCGCCGCCTCCTGCACCACCACACCAGCCTCTACCGCCGCCTCCTGCACCACCACACCAGCCTCTACCGCCGCCTCCTGCACCACCACACCAGCCTCTACCGCCGCCTCCTGCACCGATATAAACATATCTTCAGGAACCCTCTAGGCAGTTCACGGGAGGCCGACTACAATCTGCCGAAGGCGCCGCCGTGGAGTTCGAGCGTTCCAGTTTATTGGACTGTTACAACCGGACTCTCTATCGACTGGCGCGACGGGACAAAGGCACTGGACTACAAATGACTGGTTAAACTCAAAGGCGAAATCCGCCGGAGATGTGCAGCTTCCCAAGGTGCAAAATGATTGGCTAGAAGTGGTTGTAGTTATCGTCCGACAAGAAAATTGACGTCTTTATACCTACTAAATTTCCGAGATGGTTTCCAAAGTCCCAGTCAGAATTTTTGTTTCCCAAGGTAATTCGTGCAGGGAGCAGAGAAACGACACACACACACACACACACACACACACACACACACACACACACACACATTTACCATGTCCTCTCATTGATAACCTGAATCGCTCTCCACAAAATCTCTCCTTTATTACAAAGGTAAACGTTAACAGGAATAAGATAACAGTCTTCACACCCGCAATATAACCGCACACTTCACGGATGACAGATGAACCAACGGGAAGATAACTGTGATGTTTTCTCTCATGTGTCTCACATGATTACCTCAGATAGATATTTGAGCCGTGTGTGTGTGTGTGTGTGTGTGTGTGTGTGTGTGTGTGTGTGTGTGTGTATGAGGACCAAGAGTTGAGAGCAGCAGAGGATATTGCCGGCTGCTGCCCCGCTATAAACATTAGACCAGACACACCGTATATTCCCTTCCTCCTCCTCCTCCTCCTCTCTGGTGTGAGGGAGACTCGCCCGACCTCTGAGGACACCACCACGTCTTGAGGTCTGATCATCAAGACTGATGATGATGATGATGGTCTTAGAGTCTTGTGGACCCGAGGACGTGTGCGAGGCGCTTCATGGCGACGGTGATGGTGGGTGAAGCGTACTCGTTCTGAGCTGCTTCAAGCATTATAGATTCAGAGGTATGAGATTATCTTGTATAATACGCCTCCTTATTGTTTAATAAACTACACGAAGGAACTCGAGCTATTTCGCTACTTCTTTATAGATCTATTCACGCGTGGAGGTTCAAAATGAAGAAGAAGAAGAAGAAGAAGAAGAAGAAGAAGAAGAAGAAGAAGAAGAAGAAGAAGAAGAAGAAGAAGAAGAAGAGGAGGAAAAGATAACTGGTATAATAACCTGTTTATTCTCTTTCTACTCCCTACAACTAAGCCATAGGTTTGTTTACAACAGAGAAGATCCTGTCAGGGATTACAAAATGACAGCGGGTTTTGAGGTCAGCTTTGTAGACTTGTACAGCATTGTCTGCACCGTCTGCACATCCATATCATCTGTAGCTAGAGCCTCTCTATATCGTTCTCCTTACTTGACCTCACCAATTGCAAGACCTTCGCTAGTCTGAAGCAGAAGTGTCCAGGATAAAAGCTGACTTACCTCAATATGCAGTCCACGTACGGTCGATAGCCGTACAGGGAAGGTGTAGAGGCTGGCGTTTGCTGGCGTTTCTTTGTGCTTTGGCCACCCGCCTCCTCCCTTCTCCTACTTCCAATACCTCACATTCGCGACAGAATGTTAGGCAGTACGGATTCAACAATGCATTGACGCAATTATCTTACTGCCCTAGAACTGAACAACTCAAATGCTATACTCGCTATATTTACTTGACAGTCATTACCTTATCTCATTCCTCCCATGCCGTCTCTTCTCTTCTTCAGATCTTCTCTGTGTTAGCTCATTTCTTCCCCTTTTCCCGGTTCTATTTCTGTCCCCCTCACCATATTGCCCGCTTTCCTCTAATCCTCCTGACGCCTCTTACCCACTTCTGTATTCCCTGGTGTATATGCTCTTCGTAGCCTCCTTCACCTGTCTCGTTCTCCTCTCCCCTTTCATGTCCCTCTGACTTTGCTTTAGTTGCGAAATAGCCAGACAACAGCGGTCAGGTCTTCTGGCCTTGAATGAGTCACCGACACAATCATAGACCAGTGATCAGGGTCTCTTGCTCTACATGACCCCTTAACGGAGCCAGACAACGAAGGTTCAGACCTCCAGCTTGCCTTACACTCTAACATTGTCAGAAATAATCACTTGATCAGGTCTCAACCTGAATCCTTTAGAAATACAACAGTCTAGTCTCTTGACCCTGTGCATCCTTTGGCAAGCTCTATTTAACCATGACTGCAACCTTTGGCAATTTCTGTTGACCTGTCTTACTCCCTTGTATACAGGCCAGTCAACAGCAGCCTGGGTGGCGAATCCATGAGTCATGAGACTACGAATAAACCATCCGAAAGTTTATGTGTGTGAGAGAAAATCGTGATTTTTCTCAGAGCTACACCTGGGTCACGCCGTGGCAGGAGGAATACCAGCAGAGGCACAGAATTTCTGGCCTTCGAGTTGGAGGTAGACTAACTAAACAGACGTCTGAACATTTGCTGTCACTGCTCATCATCGTTTTGAGAGTGGACAGAAATGTTATTCACAGTATGTTGTACGTTTTGAGAAGTTCTTGTGTTATTTACAGGTAGAAAAAAGACACACACACACACATACACACACACACACACACACACACACACACACACACACACACATACACACACACGCACACATAAGCAGATACCCGAGGGGAGGATGAACACCTAGGTTGGGTGTAGGCCGACTGCTCCGCTCAGTATTCGAACCCACACAAGCCCAACCCCAGGCTGGCCCATGTACGACCCTTGAATTCAGCGGTACGACCCTTGAGCACCTGATCTGAACTCGTCCACTATATCTAAGGGTTTTTCGTACCGTCTTGCTCAAGCGGTGATTTGTACCCTGGAACTCCCTCACTTTTACAGCGACCTTTTACGGGTGTATGACCTCTGCATCCTGACCCCATTACTCGAAGTGTCCTGAGAGGGAAAATGAGATCAGCATCCAGACACGTCCGTCTTGGTGGGGGAGGTGTATGTATGCTGGGGGTAGGCGGGGAGTACGTGACCTTGGTAAGCAATCAAGCTCTCCAGAGCAACGCTCTGTCTGAGCATGTAATAAACCCACTGCTTACATATGTATACCGTAGCCAGAGCCAGGTACCCATTTTATCGACCAACGCTTAGAGATGGATGAACAGCTGGGTTGACTGTAGACCGATTGCCGCAACCAGGATTCGAACCTATGCACTCGACCCCGAGCGCCCTGTGAATGCGCCACAGTCAGGAAGAGGGTGAGGCAGTAGGGAGAGGAAAAGAAAGAAATAAGAGAAGTCTTTTATTAGGTAATGACTTTCGAAAGAGCTTTGGCACACGATTTTGTAGGAGGAAAAATTAGCTCTGCCCGCGCAAACTTCAAAGATTAAAAGGTAAATGATTTCTTTCAGGATACGTTGACGAGATTTCACACGTCACTTGCAAAGTGTTTGGCACAGACTTGACTATAAAACAACATAAAAGTCTGTCAGAGTAGCAAGTGAAGCATTAGTTCATTACTGCTTTCAGATCCAACTTTATTCGCTAACGTTTGAAGCATTACTGGAAAGGTTTGTTCATGATGTTGAATGTGAAGTAAACAGTTCCGAGGATGAAAGTAATGTTAATGTAGGATGACACAGATCTGTTTTGCTCAACAGGAAAAAGAAAAATGTGGATTTGAATAATGGGAACATTAACAATACTGCGTTTCAAGGAAATGGATGTAAGGAGCTGAGTTACACAAGCTTAGGATTGAACTGGGAGGAGGTTGTGCATTCTGTACGGGATAGAGCGAACTGGAACACTATGGTATATAGGGGGCGAAGTGAGTGGTCTCATCAAGGGAATATGGAGTGGTCAAGGGACACCACGGAATGTTTACAAATCATTACTGTTTCTTGGTCATTTCCTGGCGCTAACTCGCTAGTGAGGGAAACAGAGACCAAGCGTGATCTATACATATATATTCATCACTTTTCCGCGTGCAAAATCACCATCGGAGATAAGTGAATCATCGTCAGTAGACGAAAAGAAGCACAGTTTCGTCGAGAAGCTCCTCGTTTGAAAGGAGTTCACCATTTCCCTGCTCCTGCACAAAGCGCATCCTCCAAGCCACAGGAAGCTAACCATGGAAAAGGTTTTGAGGATTTATTATTAATAAGGTCATTTTTGAAGGTTGCCCCCTTGACTGTGACCCCATTTTCTTGGTGATGGGATTAATCTTTCCTAATATGCGAAAAGAAAATGAAGCGTGTATGATTTACCTAAGATTTTGCAATGTGTGAGCAAGGCATGTGTCGAGGTGTGTGTGTGTGAGTGTGTGTGTGTGTGTGTGTATGTTATATTCTCCAATTTCAACAAAGTCTGGCAAGATTCGTGGCTGGAAAGGAGTTAAAAAAGTTGCTTTTGCGTAATTAAAAAGTATAGTTCCTCAGGTGTCCGGAGTGTTGGTACTGGTCGTTGTCTGTAGAAATGCTGTCACTTTTCTTCCATGAAAATATTCTGGAATACTTTTGCTGACCTTCTATCTTCCTCCAAGTCTGGACACTTTTACCTTTTCTTTTTTCCTTCTCGTTGGGTACGAGCCGCAGTGTGAGGAGTGATCCAGACGTGCAATGTGTCATGAGGGTCATGGTTGCCGGGGGAGGATAGTGACCATGTAGGCGAGAAGGATCCGACCTTGGAGCAAGGTTGCGTACGACCCTTGACACGACAGTGGTTCTTTAAGCACGAATATACGACTCCAGAGGACGATTCAGGATATATGACGGCCTGACCTTTGCCCTAGACAAGCCATCAAGGTCAAGGGTCATTATTTACGGTCGTGCATAACGTGAACACCTTCTTCTTCATGGATGTTTAAGATGTGATCATCGAGATCAATGGTTAACCACTCTGATGGATGGTTGGTTATTTGATCTTTAGACCTATGGACTATCAGGGTCATTAGGGCCGTCAAAGTCAAGCCATAACTACCAATCGAAAAATGAAATGCTTGAACACCTTCTACAGGTGGTCAGGATAATTCGAAGACCATACACGTTCTCGCTACATATGTGGTCTTTATATATATATATATATGTATATATATATATATATATATTCCTGCAAACAGCTACCAGCACATATAGCCAATAGGTACATGGTACACCAAATTCTAAGACTGAAGAGTAATCCGTTACCCTCATGGTGTAAGGTCGCATCGTCACGCTTTACTGTCGTACAATCATGCTCGAGGGTCGCATCGCCTTGCTGCAGGGTCGCACTGTCTAGCTCAAAGGTCGTGCTGTTATGCCCCAAAGGTCACGTCGCCGTTCTCAGAGGTCGTACCGTCGTGCTCAAGGGTGTAAATTAAACTTCCTCCATTACTGCGAAGGAAGACGAAAAATCCAATTAAATGCAAGTATTCGCATCTACAGACTAATTACATTTCTCATTTTCTTTTCCTTTAGTTCTGTTTTGCACCTTTATCTTTGCTCAGTCCACAGTGTCCTCAACCTGATTAAACTAAGTGGATCATATCTTTTTTTTTCCTCTAATTTTTCTGTCCCAGAGCTCCAAGAATTTTCGTGGCACTATCAGCCTCTCTTCAATATAACATATACTCATAATAACACTAATTGCCTTGTTTGGGCCTGTGCTAGATTTTGGGGGTAAATAATCCCGTTTTTTTCGTGATGTGTATTTTAGCCGTAATATCTTTAACGCTCTGTGAAATAAGCAGTTTAGTAGACTATAACTTGATGCGAATATATATATATATATATATATATATATATATATATATATATATATATATATATATATATATATATATATATATATATATATATATATATATATATATATATATATATATATATATATATATATATATATATATATATATATATATATATATATATATATATATATATATATATATATATATCGACTGCTAGTCATTAAAATCGTCAACGTCAAAATATAAAGACCAACTGTTGAATTTACTGAACCTTCCTCAGGTGTTCAAAGTAATTCTGTAACACTCACTGTCATGTAGAAATAAACATGAGCCACATGCATGGTGAGAGTGTATGTGGTCTTAGCATTATCTGCACCACATGAAAAAGGTGTACAAGATTTTTCAGCTGGTGGATGTAACTTACGTTGACGGCCTTAATGACCCTGGCAGTTGAGAGGACTAAAGCCTAAACAACCAACCATGGAAACAGCGTCATCGCTAATCCCTTGGAGGATGATCCACGAAACCCGTTGTTTAAATATTCATAACAGATACATCACAGCTTATAGTGGACACAGCTGAGCTGATGGAAAACTTCTTTGCTCAAAAGTATACATTTTTTTCTTCTCAGCGAACATGTATTCGCTGGTGAATATTGTGATGGACACTGTCAAAGCATACATGATTCTGTCGCCAAAAACGCTTTGGCAAACTTATTGTGGCACCAGGTCTTGCGTCCGGTGTTGATGATGTTGTTTCCCGTAGTTTTAGTGATGGATCTGGCCGGCCACACGACGATGACCGTTATGACATCCTTCTTAGACTAGCGAAGGTGTGGAATGCTCCTCCTTCTTTCATCTTTCATCATTACTGTAACTTATTACCTTTGAGAATAAGGTGTAACCCCACCAGATGGGGATTTGTTTGATTTCCTTCTCTTTTTAATTTCTTTTGTTCTCCTTTTACTGGAAATGGCCTTGATGTTTCGCCATGGATGTGTCAGTCATTTTCAAAATATACAAAACTGAAAGAAATGATCAAGTATTCTTCTGTGACCATCTGAAACATCATATTTGATCATTTCTTTTTACTGTTTTTCGTATGATAGTTTACTATTCCCTCCAGCCGTGGCTCCTCTGACACAGCAGCACTACGTCCTACACTGTATGACATGTATCCGGTACTGAAGTCTTCCACCGGAACTGAAAAAACAACAAAGAAGTTATTCAAGTTATGCCGCATCAAGGAGACGATGTTTACAACTGGAGCTTTTGAACTCTGAGAAAAAATACTTTCTACATTGTTTGATCACGTGAACTATGCAGACTCCTCTACTGTGAAATTAGAAAATAAACTAAAGAATCCAGAGGAGCAGACAGGTTCTAACGGACGAAAACTTTCATATAATTAATTTTCCTTTTTCTTCCTCGCTAAAGTCTGATTCATTCCCAGGATGAAATTAGCTTCTCTTTTCTTGAGTACAGCCTTGTTCTTCAGACCGTAATTAAATGTCTTGAAATAATGAAGCAAATTACGGAATACGTCTTAATCTTATTTCTATGTTGAGACAGACATGGATGTGATGGGGAGAGCATTCATCTCTTCTACGAGTTTTCGTAGCGTAGTGGTCGGCGTTGAAACCCGACATTCTGATGGACCCGCTCTTGATACTGGGCGACCAACTGGGTCACATTTAACCCTACTGTTTTTCCCTCCTTTTGCAGCCGTTCGATGCATGAATACCTGGTGTTAACAAGGGCCTGCATGTCTGTGTATGAGCGTACATATATAGTCAAGATATGGGATATTGACAAGGACAAGATACGGGGCAATATGAGTGTAAAACTCCTCTGTAACATACACGCATACACGTTAATCACATATAACAATATGACCTTACCCTTGTTTTCATTATTACTAAAACCACATTCATATATGAACTATTATTTAATGATGAATCTCTAGTCAAAAAATGAAGCCAAAATATTGAAAAAGCACACAAAGGATGTAGCATTTTCATATGAAAATGCTACAATTTGTTTACCATATTGAGTATCTAGACTAGACGTAAACTCTGATAATCATGGTAATGCAGTGTCTCCCAGCTTTTTCTATAATACCAAATGGTGGACTAATTCATGGGGAAAATTGCTATTTAGCTATGAATTAGCATAGCCTCACCTCTTTATTTCTAATAACAATTTGAACCTAAATGATTTTGTACCCACCTACTATTTTGGTCTCTTGGGTTACATACATAACGATATTCTGTGTACATTTAGCATTGCCATTAACATCTGAAGACAGTGTTAAAGATAGTTCGCTTGTTGAATGCAGCTTGACGCTAACGACCATATTGACTCAGGCAGTTGATAGACCTGAAGTCTAACCAGCCAACTACTTCCGTAGTGTTAAACCACTTATAAAATTGAATAAACTATTTCATGAAAATGCTTTAAAATTTTTTTTGGATTTTCTGGATTTACTTGTGTTGATGAAGGCAGAATAACCTCGATTGCCTTGCAAAAGCGGGAAGATTAACACAAGTGATTTGAGTACTCTTTTAATTGGAGGATTATTAGTTGTTGTGAGAAGATAAGGACCTGTCAGGCAAGTTGTTATATGGACCTGCCAGGTACGTTGTTGTATGGACCTGCCATGCATGTTGTTGTATGGACTTGCCAGGTACGTTGTTGCATGGCCTTGCCAGGTATGGTGCTGTATAGACCTGCCAGGTATGTTCTAATCGAGTTGGACCAGAAATGTTATTTCATGGACCTGCTGGGTATGTGGTAATAAGAATATGCCAGATATGTCAATCTTTCTCTGTACCGTCTCTTTCCTCTCTCTAACGTCCATTTGCCACCCTCTCCCCCGTCTACTGTCCCTTCCATCCGTCTACCGTCTTTCCATCGTCCCCTCCATCCGTCTAAATGCCTCCCTTATCGTTTTTCCCTTCCGTGTATTGTCCCAATTGATGTCCCCTCCTTGAACAATCTACTCTCCTCCGCCCGTATACCGTCCATCTAAACACACCATTTTCACCCTTTTGGCTGTCTCTCTCCCCCATATCCATTTTCTATCATTTCGTTATTACTTTTATCCCCCTCTTCCCCCACCCCCATCCTCCCATCCACTTTCTGATCCGAGCATCGCCCCCTCTGCGATCAGCTTCCATCTGATCCCAATATTCTCTCCAATGGATTTCCGTATTCAAAAGCTATATATTCATGATGGCACAAAGCTTACCAGCCTAACTCTTTTTTCTTTTCTTTTTGCCAACTTTTTTTTTTCAGGCTTGATTTCCTCTGAATGAAACGGTGCTCAATGATTTTTTTTTTTTTCACTCACCAAAACCCCGAACATGATACACCTGATTTAAAAAAAAAACATTAAGAGAGAGAGAGAGAGAGAGAGAGAGAGAGACAGAGAGAGAGAGAGAGAGAGAGAGAGAGAGAGAGAGAGAGAGAGAGAGAGAGAGAGAGAGAGAGAGAGAGAGAGAGAGAGACAGAGAGAGAGAGAGAGAGAGAGAGAGAGAGAGAGAGAGAGAGAGAGAGAGAGAGAGAGAGAGAGAGAGAGAGAGAGAGAGAGAGAGAGAGAGAGAGAGAGAGAGAGAGAGAGAGAGAGAGAGAGAGAGAGAGAGAGAGTCCCAGGTTTTACATGCAAATCCCACACTTTACTTGTATGTAAAACAGATCTCTCTTTTGCACTATGCATTAGCAATACTTCCCCATTATAATCTACACAGGTGTTACCCCATGAATCATTCAGACTGATAATTAAAGCTCTTGCGAATGCTGAATTGGATTAAGCCTCTGAAAATTTAATTTCTCCAAGGCATCCTGTCGCTGATTGATAGTGAAGTATTTATGCAACAAATCACATATGATCAAAGACTTATCTATGCTGACATACAGAAGTAATCCCATTACGTGTTCATATTTAATGCACTTGAAAAAGTTAATAAGTGAAAGTTACTTTACATCACAGATGAAGTGTAAGTGTAAAATAGGACTTAACTCGAAGTAGCCTGGCAATCTTCTTTGCCCTGTATGTGATTATTCTTTTTCACGGTTCAGGAAGGGAGTTCTTCACTGATGGGGCAATATAGTCACGGAGCTTGACATTAGTGTATTGCGAAGTTCTCCAAAACTATACTAACCCTGTCACACCAGCTTGTTCACTAACATATAACTTTATATTCTTTTTCCACCTTTAATCTTATCCTCCCATCTCTTTTATCTTCTCATGTTATCAACCCATTCTTTCATCTTCTTGTTCTTATCTTATCATCTGTTTGTCTTTCTTTCCACTTTTACTATGACAATAACTTTGTTTCTCCTTTTTATCTGTTACCTTCTCCTTCCCTTGTCCTCATCTTGCAGGATTCTTTGTTCCACTTTTGATTTCTTCCCTCCACGTCACAGTTAAGAAGACTGAGTCACCGGGCAACGACAGGGGCCTTAAATTTGTCCATCATGGAAGAAAGAAGCGTTTGACGTTGTTAACAGGGAACAGTTTTTTGAAGGATTTAGGGAAAGAAGAACTAGAGACAATAACAGGACATTAAACTAAGGTCTTGTAAGAAAGAATGTAAATAAGAAGTTTTATTATATGAGTTATGGGTGAATAGAATAAATCTGAGTTATGAGACTGGAAATGTAGGCATAAGTTTAACTGAAAACGATTCGAAAAACAAATGCAGTCTAGCTGACATGGCAGAGCCCCGGTCGTGGACGCTTTGCCTTTGCATCGGCCCTTCCTAAGCAGCCTTTGATATTACCGTGCGTTGAAATTGTGTTTATACTCTTATTGTCTTGCTTCTTATGTTCCAAAAATACGACAATAACATGTATGCTTTGTGTCCACACAGCTATCAGATCTTAGTGAACATACCGTATATACTCGTCTTTAAATCCAGCTCGTGTATAGGTCGACCCTTGATTTCTGGCAAGGAAATGATTATGATATGCCTCGTGCATAGGTTAACCCAAGTTTTTGCGGGTAATGGAACAACAAATCAGGGTAATAAAGCACCATAATTTTATGGCATACAGAAGTCATTTCAGAAGATTCTCCCTAAAAACACTCTACGTCCTATAAAATGAGGTTAACTGAGCCTAAATTACCGATCGCCGAAGGCAAATTGTTTACCATTTGATATTAAACTGAAACGCGGGTAATTTGTAGTTTCGGCAAAAATGATGTATATTTCATTCAGCTATTTATACAAGTCAATTGGGATAGAAAATTATTGAAACCATACTTTTTTTAACTAAAGATAATTCGAAAAGGGATGACGGTAACATCTTTTAAACAACGAGAGAAAACGAAGGTCGATTGTTTTCGTCATGATTTTATCCCACTTTCCACTGTACTACGTACCTCATTTCAGCTAAAATATTACATTTCCGTGAATGTATTATATTAAGCACAGTATGAATAGAATATCACTGTAATATAACGGTACTTAAAACTACTGAAAATACGGGTAACATCACTGAACATCGGAAGGAAAGGTAAAGTCTTTTGTTTTCATCCTGTATGTTATCCTATTTTACATTGAAGTTCATCACGTTTCAGCAAAACGACTATTCATTTCTGAGAATACATTAATTTAGGCTCACTTAAGGTAGAATATGCCTGGAAATGTTTTTAAAAAGCATTATTTGGTGTCAGTGAAAGTTCAAGATCTGGGTCACACGAGTGCATGACTTCTCCAGACAGTATACATGTATGAACGAATGTGGCCTTTGTTGTCTTTTCCTAGCGATACCTCGCGCGCGTGCTGGGGGGAGGGGGTGCCATTTCAAGTGTGGCGGAGTGACGACAGACATGGATGAAGGCAGCAAGTGTGGATGTGTACAGGTGTACATATGTATATGTCTGTGTATGTATATGTATGTATACGTTGAAATGTATCGGTACGTATATGTGCGTGTGTGGGTGTTTATGTATATACATGTGTATGTGGATGGGTTGGGCCATTCTTTCGTCTGTTTCCTTGCGCTACCTCGCTAACGCGGGGGACAGTGACTAAGTAAAAAATAGAATAAAAATATATATATATATATATATATATATATATATATATATATATATATATATATATATATATATATATATATATATATATATATATATATATATATATATATATATGATTTAAGTTGGTCCTCCACCTTATTCATTCTATACGAAATATTCTGATTTGTCTCCAAAAAACTTTTGGCTCATTTGTTGCTACTGAATGTCCCAACGGAACAGGTTTTCTCATTTTTCCTCATGAAATGTCCCACGAGTCACTAATTTACTTGTGCGCTATTCAAACGCCCCCTCGCGAAACTCTACTGAACTCTCCATGATAATGACGCACCTTGAAAATTACTATACATAGGAGAGAGGTGGGGGGAGGGAAAGAGAGAAATAGATGGCTGTGTCTCTGAAGTACATTTTAAGTTCTGTCGTTTCTTCTTAAGAAAAAAGATGGGAAAGTTTTAAACATTCTGTTTAATTCAATACTTTTTCTCAAGTTGCCCCTCGAAACAGATTATTAAAATTCATGAACTGTGTAAAAGAACAGCAAAAACTCTCTTTTTTATGCGTTCGTGATTGTCATGAAGGGATTTTTATGCAGCATTTCTATTTCCCCGAGCATTTTCCTCGGTATTTTCTCTGGTATTTCACATTACCTCGGATGAATGACACTTCTTCATTAGCAGTGCCAAATGAGAATTTTTCGAGCCAATCTGTATCTTTTTATACCGAATATTACAATAGATTGAATTACATAACTTCATTAATTACGGAGTCGCTGAATGGTCTCTCCATCTGATGCGTGCCAGTATTTTCCAATTCCTCGAGCGCGTCTGTACGAGCCTTGAGCGCGTCTGTACGACCCTTGAGCGCGTCTGTACGACCCTTGAGCACAGCGGTACGAGCCTTGAGCACGTCCTACACTACCCTTAACCACAGCGGTACGAGCCTTGAGCACTAAGGCACGACCCTTGAGTACGTTGGTATGACCTTTGAGCACGACGGCGCGTCTCTGTGATGATGACCTGGTCTATAACCTGGAACCCAGAGGGACAAGACTAAGGTAAGGCTTAGGTCATAACGTCTTGCTCACAAAGGTCGTGTTGAAGGGCGTCAAGAGATCTGACATATGTCTAAGCGAGGGAGGTCAATTGTATCTTATGTGAAGACTCTTACAGAAATATATATATATATATATATATATATATATATATATATATATATATATATATATATATATATATATATATATATATATATATATATATATATATATATATATATATATATATATATATATATATATTGCACAACGCTATCAAACCGATTACTGAATGACAGAGATGCTAGCTGGCTCTGAAATCCTAATATTTATTTCATTTGTTTCGTTGTTGATCTAAGGATGGAGATGCTTGGGTTAACAGTCCCCTTGTGAGGCACGTCGGTGTATGATAAACTTAATTAGCCTCCTCCTCGTAGCCTAGGAACATGTGCATCACTAAGCTCCAACACCTCTTGCTGGCTAAACTTAACATTTGTGTTTCATGTTGTATCAAGTCGCTACCTTAAGCTGTACAGTCAGGATGATGCAAGGATGTAAAGGGACTGGAGGAAATGAGCGATCCTGCTGTTGTTGTTAGGTTACGTTATCTGTGAGAGGAGGGTGTGTGGCTGGGTTAGAATACCTGAATGCTATTGTGAAGTTGTGTCGAGATTAAGGAGAGGATCGTGGGATTTGACCTCTGTTATCTCACTGTATCATGGGTCAGGTTGAGTCATAGACTCTCATTGCTTAGTTTAATGATACATAAAATTGCGTATGAAGACGAAGAGAATTTGATGGACCTGGGTCAAGGGTTAGGCAGGGGTAAATGAGGCGACGATGGTGCCTGTGTTGTGCAGGGGATAGGACGAAAGACAGGAGACTTGATCACTGGTATCTGGCGGGTATACGGGGGGAGCAGCTGGTGTTTCAAAGTCTTGATCCTTTTTGTTGTCTTCCTGAGATTGGGTTAATAGGACCAGGAGGATCTGATACTGTAGTATGGATGTGTCAGTGGTCAGGTGGGGAGGACGGAAGACCTGATAGCTATTGTCTGGATATGTCAGAAATCGAAGGCTAGAAAGTAAGGAAAAGCCAGATGGAGAGGAGGAATGTTGAAGTTGTAAAGCGCTAGAACCAGATGTTTATGCACAGGAGAGGAAGAGTAAGACAGTGTAAACATCTGTTTGTAAATACCTATTGCTCCTGTGAGGGAGGAAGTTCTACACTCGTAAGGTTCTTCAACATTCCCTACTAATCATATAACTTTTCAAACTTCTATATGACTGTCCGCATTTACAATTTCTTAATTCAGTTTATTCCATTCATCTACCAATCACGTATATAGATAAACTTCTTTATATCCTTTCTAACAAGTTTCTTGCTTAACCTCATGTTATATCCTCCAGTTCTTCTATCTCTAAGCCTTTCGAAGAACTTCTTCACCGTCTCCGCCGTCAGTCTGGTTTAAAAGCCTAAAGGGCGTGATCCGGTCACCCCTCAATTCTCTCTTTTATGGTGAGCAAACTTAAGGCCTCTATAGCCTTTCCCTGTAACTCAGATCCCGTAATTGTAGCACCATCTTTGTTGCCCTCCTCCACACTGTCTCTCTCGGTTCCCTTCTTTATTGATAGGTGTAACGTTTGCCTTCTACCATTCCCTTTGCAGCAACGCCTTGAACAGTATTTCAAACGATTTTCTAAGTGTATCAGCACATTTCCTCAACATACATGGAGATTTTGGGGGTTGGGGGGCCAGGACCATGACCTTATATGAGTCAAGAGCCTTGAGCATCCTGTGTATATCGTTCTTCATATATCATGACTTTCCAACTCCTCCATCTAGCGTCAGTGGCGCTGGGACTGTCTTCCGCTGTGAGAACGTTTGTGAATTTGTCATCGAGAGAGAGAGAGAGAGAGAGAGAGAGAGAGAGAGAGAGAGAGAGAGAGAGAGAGAGAGAGAGAGAGAGAGAGAGTAGGAAGGAACTCCTATGACGAGTGTTCTCGACCCACGGGTCATGACCCCTGATAGCGTCAATATTCATTCTTCTTAAGGGTCGTCAAGCCATCGAGACATCTCCACGGCTGCCAGAACACACATCTCTTCTGATGTTGAAGTCGTTGGCAACTCTCCTGCGTCAATGTATATTTTGAGTGTGTTCTTAAATGTGAGTTATCTTGCTCTGTTTGAGCGTGTTCTTAAATGTGAGTTATCTTGCTCTGTTTGAGCGTGTTCTTAAATGTGAGTTATCTTGCTCTGTCTGAGTGCGTTCTTAAGTGTGAGTTGTCTTGCTCTGTTTGAGTGTGTTCTTAAGTGTGAGTTGTCTTGCTCTGTTTGAGCGTTTTCTTAAGTGTGAGTTGTCTTGCTCTGTTTGCTATAAGCGGTATCTCTGAATCCTTCAGTTACTTGTTACCTGGTTATGATAAACACGTAACCATATATAAGCTGTTTTAGTAATTGATGAGTCTGAGAAACCTTAGAAAAAGCTGAAATGGGATCGTCATAGAAATAAGAAAAAGATATTTTGAGAACCACTGTTTTATAGCATATAGATTATTTATGTCAACCAACCATCTTCAATATCTTTCATCAGTTGAATGAACCGAAACTTCAACAGGGACGTGGGTCCATGGTCAAATTGATCAAAGGTTTTTAGGTGATATCTTTCAGAAGTTATGGACAGATATGTTGTCTGGAACATTTCCTGAGAAGGACCGTACTGGAAACCCGTTGATTATGTCACTTTCCTAACACTTTATAACAATAATATAGCCAGTTTGACGTTCTTGTACCATATAGTCTACTTTTGCGTGTTTCTCTCTTCACAGTTTGCTTTCCTGCATAAGGCCCTTGTGAGAGGCAGTATGGCCAGAGTATCTTTAAATCCACATTCTGATTTTTAGAATATCATTTACACTACGCCATCCATGGTCTCTGGAATATTTGCTCGGGCTATACAAGAAACTCGAGGCC